>NC_052502.1:74141630-74441630 GCF_016617805.1 Bactrocera tryoni | reverse complement strand
AAGAAATATTTATAATTTTAAAACATCTGAAAAAATTATACTTTAATTTTTATTGCTTGAACTTTGAGAATTATAATATATATAAACAAATAAAAATTATTTAAAAATTTTAAAAACAAATTAATTAAAAAATTTAAAATGAAAAACAAAAATATGTTAACATATTTTTAAATAAAAAAGGTTTTATTTTAAATTTTTAATTTTTAATTAATAAATAAATTTATTTAATTTAGTTTTAATTTTTATTAGTTTTGTATTAAAAATACTTTTTAATTTTTAATTAATTAATTAAATTAATTTTTTTTTCAATTTTAATTTTTGTTTTCAATATGAAAAGCTTTTTACATGTTTTTATACATAAAAATATTTATTTTAATTTTAATTTAATTAATTAGTTTAGTTAATTATTTTAAATTTAATTTTTGTTTTTAATATGAAAAGGTTTTATATATTTTTTATACATAAAAATATTTTTTAATTTTCATTTAATTAATTTTTTTTAATTTTAAATTTTTGTCTTTAATATAAAAACTAATATAAAAGTTTTAATTTTTAATTAATTAATTATTTTAATTTATTTTATTTTAATTTTAATTTTTAATATAATTTTATAATTTTCATTTGTAATATAAAAATTAAAATAAAAAAATATGCTGAAAATTATTAAAGTGCTTTAATGCGATTAATGAAAAAATCACAAAAAAAGCAACATCAGTAAATATTCGAAATTGCTGTGAAATCGACAGCAAATAACTTAAATCACGTAAAACCCATTGAAATTTTATACAAATGAAGCAAAGATAAGACACCGAAAACTAAGGCAAATAAGCTATAAAAATAGAAAACAAATAAAAAAGACAACAACAACAATAAAGCAATAGCAACAGCGCTTCATTAGACTGATTGAATGAGTGATTGCATAGAAGACAGACATAATCAAATCATTAACGGTAACACCGTTCCAACCGTCGACGCATGCAGCTTAATTTATTGAGAGACAGGAAATGAAAGTGGCAAAGCTTAAAGCTTTCATTTCAGATTGTAAGCAGATGATAACAAATGTTTTGCTGTGGCTTTAATTATTTATCATCAAATATTGTAAATTTCACTCATTTAAATAAGAAAAAAAAAAATATTTCATATAAAACTTATATGATTTTGGAAAAAAATTTTAATGTTTCTGTAAAATGATAAAAGTATTTATAATTAAAAAAATTAAATTTACTTATATTAAAAAAAAATCTTAAAAAAATTGAATTAAATGAAAATAATAATAATAAATTTTATTTAATTTTTTTTACAGTAAATTATTGAAATTTTTTCGCAACTATGCAAGGCAAGACATATTTGAAAATTCTAATATTGCCAATTCTAAAAATTTGCCAAAAAAAAAATGTGAAAAACTATATGAAATTTTAAAAATTAAAAGCGGTTGTGGGTTTCGCTTTTTAAATCTTAAAAAAAAAAATATTTCTTTTTTTAATTTTAATCTTTTTAATTTTCTTAATTTTTTTCTTTTTTAATTTTTTTTTTTATTTCATAAATAATACAATATTTGTACCACTTTACTTCAAAATTTTCGATAACTAAATCATTTCTCCTCCCTTCCTCACTTTTTTTTTACCGAGGTGCATCCTAGAAATCATTTTTATTATTTTTTCTTCTTCCACTCTTTCGCTTGACTGATTTTCGTTCACAGTAAAGTTTGTTTAGCAACTTAATCCCGCGCTACTTATATTTTCCAACTTGTTTGCTGTTTTGTCTTCGCTTTAGCTCATCACCTGCTTATCGCTTACTTCTTTTCCGCTTGTCAGCTGTCACCGCCTCATTGTAAACCGGTCAGTATTAACCCACTTTTTGAAAGCGCGTTCTGCCGGATAAGCATTACTTAAGCGTTAAGTGGAAGATTAGTTGCTGATATGTTGGACTGACATATATTGTTTTTTTTCTTTAATTCTTGGTTTAGAACGATTTGTATTGGACAATTTTAGATATATAAATAAAAAAAATTAAACAATTTTATATAAATTACTAAACAAAATAAACATATATAAAATATGAAAAAATAATATTTTACAAATTGCTAAGCAATATATAAGCAAAAAAAATCCAAAATTAAAAAAAATATTTACATAAAAATAATATCAATATAAAAATAGCGAAACAAAACAACAAATTTTTAAATTTCATATAGTTTTTCACATTTTCTCTTCTTTTGGAAAAATTTGTCTTCACTTGAAAAAAATTAAATTCTTCAGAAAATTATTGAAATTTTAAAATATGTCTTGACTTGCAAAGTAGTGAAAAAATTTCAATAATTTACTGTTAAAAAAACTTTTTGTAACTTTTTATCTACACTTTTTCTGCAATAAAAATTCAAATGCGCCAAAAAGCACAAAATACGCCACCGAAACGCCATCAACTACCTGCATGTTTGCAAAAATTTGCATTTCACGCCCGCGCATGTTACCAGCAACGCCAGTAGAAACACCGCCGAAACAACAATAATGACACTAACAATAACGACTGCACACTTCTGCTACTACTACTAGCAGTGCTGTTATCTGCCAGCCACAAATGTTGTTGAAAAAGGAAAAAACCACCGCCAAACAAGTACCGCAGGTACTACTTATTGTGGTAGTTTTGTAGTTGTTGTTGCCCTTTGGTCGTGCCATACATGTTTTATCGCGACTGTTTAGTTTGCATTTATTGCCACTAAAAGGCGTCCTGAACACCAATACGCCCAGCTTGTCACTTATACATTGCCCGACAATGTGAAACAAAAGACTTAAGCACCGAACTCGATCGCTTGTAATTTTGCCACTGTATGTCTGTAGCGCCAATGCAACTATAAACAATGTCAAGCGTAGTTGGGTAAAAGTGTTTTGCTGCACGATGTGACTTAGTGGCAAATAGCACAACTGAAACAAGGCAACACAGTGACAACAACAAAAAAATCAACAACAACTCTAGTAGTTAGCGTTGTGTTAGGAATACATATCTAACAAGAGAAAAGCTATTGCGCTGGCATAGAAAAGTGAACTTTTTGTTGCTTTCATGAGCTTAGACTTGAAAATAAATTGTTAATTAAAGAAAAATAAAAAAATTTGGAAAAATTAAAATGGTTTTGTTTCAAAAATTAATGAAAAAAATTGTGGCGTATTAAAAAAATATAAAAAATTATGACAAATTGTTTTAAATAAAATATTTAATTATTATATTTGTTAAATGTGTTATTTTCAATTTTTTTTAAATATTTGTTTATATTTTTTCTTCTAAATATGTAATTTTTTTAATAAAAGGATTGTATGAAATTATAAAAAAGTTTAACATTTTTTTTAGAAATTTTCATTTCGTAATTTATTTTTTTTTTTGTTTAATTATTATATTTGTTAAATTTTGTTTTCAATATTTTTTTTTATATTTTATTCTTTTCATAAAAGAAATGTATGAAATTATAAAAAAGTATAACATTTTTTTTAAGAAATTTTAATTTCGTAATTAATTTTTTTTTTTCAAAATTTATTGTTATATATAAAAAAAAATCTTAATAATAACATCAAAAAAATTATATCTGGTTGAAAAATCCTTACACCGTTTTTTTTCTATTGAGAAAGTTAAACTGCTTAAAGTTCTTAAAGGAAAAATTTATTTTTAACTTTTTTTAATAAAAAATTGTTGTTTTATTTATTCTTATTTTTATGTTTTTCAAATTTCATTTTTTAAAATGTTTTCAAGCTAAACAAATATTAAAAGTAATTTTGGAATTTAAAAAACTTAAAAATATTGAAAAATTTAAACATTTTACCTCAAAATATTTTAATAAAAAAAACTGTAATAAAACAATTTTATAAAAAAATAATTTTAAAAATAATAAAAATAATTTAAGCTTAAAATATTTTAATTAAAAATATTTTGTGAAAAAAATATATATAGTAATAAAAAGTATTTAAAAAATTTAAGACGTGTGCTATTCCGATCTAAAAAAATATTAAAATTTTTTTCAACGTTTTATAAAATTATAGTCAACAGAAAGCGATTTCCAACAGTTTCCAAAGCAAAGCGTGCACTAAAGAAGTGAAAAACTTAAAAGCTAGATGCCCTCACATTAGCGCACGTAGACGAAAACAACAACAAAAAAATAAATGCACTGCAATAAAGTGAGAAAAATAGGAAAACTGGCATTAGAGTTCCCAAACAATGGTCAACAACGAAGCTGTGCTGTTCTGCGCCGCTGTGGCGGCAATAACTAACCAACCGCATGCGGTGTTGCAAAGCGATAAATGTAGCAAACTTACAACGAACGAGACCCAACTAAGCATCAATATACACAAATACACATAGCATATTATATATATACCCACGTGTATGTGTATATACATATGTATATATATATATGAATATATATATATGTATATAGGAAAGTATCGACGACTCTTCGCCCAGCGGCGTGCTAGCGCTCAGCAATGCAGTTAGACAGCGTATTTACTATTATTGTGGAGGTTGTTGTTTTTTTTTTTTGTTTTTGTTGCAAGTATTCCATTTGGAAGCATTGTTACCATTATGTGCTGTTGCTGTGTTTGTGCAGTTGTTGTATTGTTGTTTCCGTTGTTGTTAGAAATATTTTAACAAGCCACAGCGTTGTTTATGACACCAATGAAGCATAAAGTAGTCGAGTCGGCGAGCGCATAAATAAAATTTATGGTTGCAGCAATTGTAGCAGGAGTTGAACGACTGTCGGCCGAGGCATGTTGGTGAAGTAGAAAGAAAATATTTTATTTTTTTTAGCAAAATTTTAAAAATTGCAATTTTTAGTAGAAAAATAAACTTTTCTTAGAATAACGTCAACAATTTTTATAATATTTTTCTTTAAATGAAAATTTTTTTATATGAAAATTTATATTTTTAAAATGCTTTTGAAAAAGTAAAAAAACTAATTAAAACATCAAAAATAAAAACTGCTTATTTTTATAAAATTTAAAACAAATTCTTTAATTTATTTACCTGATTTTTATTTCAAAATTTCAAACTTAAACTTTTTAAATTAAATTTCTAAAAACTAAACTTTTTGTTGAAAAGTTTTGATTTTTATAGTATAACAATAAATAATATTTTGAAAAATTAAAAAAATTAATTTTAAATAAAAAAAATACTTATATTTATATAAAAATATAAATATTTATATTTTATTTTTATTTCTAAACAATTTCTTGAGCAATAATTTTTAAATATTATTACTTTGCTCGAGAAACTTGTATGTAGCCCAAAATGCCTTGAATATTAACTTTAATAAAAAACTTTTTTATCAAAATTGTTTGGCAACCCTGTTTCAAAAATTTATATTTTTAGTGTTGTACTGCTTGAATATATCGTTTGCATGCTATGTACAAGAAATAGTTTCTGAAATTTAACAATTCTAAATTAAAATATTTGGCAACTCTATACAAGCATAAATTATATTTTTTACCTAAAATCAAAAAAATGACGAGCTACAATTTTAATAACTCGTGTTTAGGGAAAATTTTTCAGGTAATATAAAAAGAGCTTGCCACATTGTTATTTTTTAATTATAATTTTGTTCCAATACACAATAACTATTTCTATAATTTGATACTTTTCCAATAATAATAAAAGAGATGACCACCTTGATGTTATTTTTTTTTTAATTTTTATATAATTTTTCATAAAGAAAGAGTTGGCAACCTTGATATTTATTCTAATATAAAAAAACAGGCAACAAATTTAAGGTTTTTCGTATATTTAAAAAAAATGTGGCAACCTTGAATTTTTTTTTCTAAATTTTAATAACTATTTCCAACATATTCATTATTTTTTATTCAAAAGCTGAAATTTGCGATTTAAGTACTTATTTTTTACATAACCTTGATGCTATTTTTTAATTTTTCATAAAGAAAGAATTGGCAACCTTGATATTTATTCCAATTTAAAAAAGAAAGTGTCAACAATAATCCTTTCGTTTTGATTCTTATTTTTATTTTAAATTTAAAATTTTTCGAATATGTAAAAACATATGGCAACCTTGGAATTTTTCTTTTCTATATTTTATTAAATATTTCCGATATTTTCATTATTTTTTATTCAAAAGCTGAAATTTGCGATTTAATTACATATTTCAGATTGAAATTAATTGGCAACTCTTATTTATTTTATTTTTCTTATTATTATTATACTTTATTTTTCCCGCACTTACAACAATTATCTCAAAACAAACATTCCAAATGTTTGAAAAACATTTTTCAGAGGCACCACATATGCTCTCTACGAGTAATCTCCGTCTTCTATACTATATTTGTGACTATAGTCCACATCACATAAACAAATCACACATCATCCAACGCTATCGCATTACGTATCACTCCCGCATATTTGCATACTCTTATGCGCTGGCTGGTGACTAGTCAAAATATTGCCCCTTCAACCCAAGACAAAAGACTTAAGCAACGAACTTGCCAACTCACCTGTTCTAAATCACACTTTTATTTGACTCAAACGAGTGCATACACATATCGATGTGCTTGTTTGCTTCTTTGTGTCTGCAGCTACACTTTCCATGTTGCTTTTGACTTTGGCATTTTTTCGTGGAAAATTTTCACCATAAAACCGCGCATCGCCAACACGCCCCAAATCTTATCGGCCGCTGCCAGCCGCCACCAACAGCAAGCGCGCGGCCCAACAATGCCATAAACTTAACAATGTAGTAGAAATCGCTACCCAGCTGACCGACAACAACAGCAATTTCTTTTTTTATTTTATTTTTATATTTTTTTTTTTTTTTTTTTCTCGGCCGCGCAGTATTAGGGCGTGTTTGGTTTTTTCTGCTCACTATATTTGCCATTCTCAACGCTTTTCCTTTGCAACTGCAGATTTTCATCTAATACCAGGCAAATGGACGTTGCATTGTCGACTTTGGCTGCTGGCGAGTGCAGCAATTCAGGGGCCCTCACAAACGCGCCACCGCTGCATGGGCGCAAATAGACGCTGTTGTTGCTATTTCACTTTTGTTGTTGTTATTGTTCCGGGTAGTGCTGGCCATGGCAGTGTTGGTGGGTGAGGCCTCGCTCACTGCCCACCACACACACACACCAAGCACACACATATACTATAAGTGTCTATGCCTTCGCCGCGCACGAAATTCCTTGGAAAAACAGATAAAATTGCAAGGCGCGCGTTGCAAAAAAAGCGCGAAAAATAAATATAAAATATTTAGCTGCTGTTTGCAGCAGTTTGCCATGCTGCCGCGACCTTTTTTCTCTTTTTTTCTCTTTTTTTCATTTTTTCTATTTTTATAGTACCTTTTTTATGCCACAAACTGCCAGCAAATGCCACTACAACAACTGCGCAGTTACAAGTGATACCTTCGGCATTTGTTGCTGCCTTTATTCTAAGCCAGCGTTCAATGAACCGCCGCGCGTATAAAAGCAATGCTATGCTATAAACTCACAAATCAACGCAGATGCGCAAGGAGTTGAAAGCCGGCAGCGCTGCATGCATAGCTATGTGCACAAGTACTACATGCAGTTTCATGCAGCACTGCAGTAAGCGGCTCCTAGAATTGTTGCGAGATCAGCCTGGGGTCAGCGGAAACATTGCAATAGCCGCATTTAAGTTAACCAAAGCGCAGATTCACTATTTGAGAAGATGAAAAATATTTCTGCTTACAAACGTATGAATATTTTATGACAAAAAATCCAAATTTTCACTTTGGGTAAAATATTAAATGAAATAAAAGAAATACTAGGTTTTTTTGTTTTATTTATTTTTAAAATTTTTTTAAATTTTAATTTGAATTTTACAATTTGAGTTTAATTAAGAAAAGATATCGTTGACAGTTTTTGAATTTTAACAACCATTTAGTAAATAAAACAATTTTAATTTTAAAGATAAAGATAATAAATTTTTCAAAATAATGTTGTTTTGCAACTCAACAGCCAATTTCGAAAAATTTCTTAACTTAAATGTTTATTTTCGAAATCATAATAGCAATTATATTTTGGACACCTTACTGCAATAAAAATTTAATTTTAAAAAATATTTGAAATTAAATATAAATATTCTTGGAAAAAATTATTACAACAAAATTTTAAGTTTTCAATTTCCAAACTATTATTATTTAAAAAGATATAACTTAAAAAAAAAGATATTTTTTTTTGATTCTGTAAAATATTTAAATTTCGAAAACATAAAAATTTTGAAATTTATAACGGTTATTTTAAATTAATAAAATGAATATTCCTGGAAAAAGTGTAGTAATTTGATTAAAAATTATTTGAAAAATTTTTTTTTTTTATTTATCAAAACAATTTAAAAAAATAAATGATAAAATATAAAAAATATTTAAGATTAAATGAAAAAAATTATTGGAAAAATTATTAAAGCAAAATTTTAATTTTTTATTATTAATTTAAAAAAAAAACATATTTTTTGAAAAGAGATTTTTTTTATTATTTTGTAAAAAAATTAAATTTTTGAAAAGAGCTATTTTTTATTATTTTGTACAATATTTAAATTTCTAAAACTTAATTTTGAAATTTATAATAACTATCTTAACCCAAGTATAAATATTGTTGGACAAATTTTGATGATTTGATTAAAAATTATTTTAAAAATTTATTTCTTTTTCCAAACCAAAATAGTCTTTTTTAAATTTTGGAAAATATTCAAATTTCGAAAACATAAAAATATTGAGAAAATATTTTGTTTGTATTTTTTTTTTTATTTCAATATGTTAAAAAGATTGAAAATCAAAAAGATATTTAAATTACATATAAACATTGTTAAAATGTTTGAAATATAATTCTTTTTACTTTTCGAAACAATTTAAAATTTAAATTAAAAAAATATTTAAAATTACATATATGTAAACATTGTTGAAATATTTGAAATATTAATTTTTATACTTTTCGAAACAATTTAAAGAAAATAGTTTTTTTTTTAATTTTGCAAAATATTTAAAATTTCAAAGACATAAAAATAATGAAGAGTTATACTAAATATTTTAAATTAAATATGAATATGTTTTTGTAATTTCCATTCAAATTTTTGGATCCCAAATTACTTATTTCTTAATTTTTTCATAACTTTTTATTTAAAAAAATTTTAGTAACAAATTTAAAGTGAAAAAATATTTATAAAATATAAGAAATAATTATTTTAAAATTCACAAATTTTAATTAATTAATTTTTAATTAAAAAATTATAAGAAAAAAATTTAGAAATAAGTATTTCAAAATCCAAAAACTTTAGTTTTTTTTATTTTTAAATTTTTTTCAAATTACCAAAAATACCAATAAATTGCCAGTACTGATACCAATTAGCTATTTAATTTAGTGGTTTTTTCAGAATTCAGATTAATCAAAATCTTTAAAATTGCAAAAAAAAAGTTGAAAAACGTTAAAAAAATATCAACCATTTTTTAATGTACTTGAAACAGAAAATTTTATTTTTTTTTAGAAGAAAAATTTTGAAAAATTTTAATCAACAGTTTTAATTATCGTTTTAAATTTTTTAAAAGAAATATTTTTTATCACAAATTTGTATACTCATAATTTCGATTTACAATACAATTGAAAGGTTCTTCCATAATTTATATAAGTATTATATATAGTATATGTTTACTGAAATTAAAAAAAATTTTTTTTGAAAAAAAAAATTGTTACAAAAAAATGTTGCTAAAAAATTTTTGATACAATATTTTTTAATAAATTTAAATCATGATTTTTGTATAAATATATTTTTTTAAGCGTATTGTACATTTTTCCAGTTTTTTATTTTTTTTAAGGGTATTGAATAATAAATAATTTTTGTTTAAATAATTTATTAATAACTTTTTTCTTCCTTTCATTGCAGCTCTTTAGCCGAAAGTCACAGCAGCATTGTGACAACTCCGCTAAAAAATAAAATAAAGGTAAGCAAAATATACACCGTTATACGAATTTTCAGTCCAACTTTTTGTTAAAGTTTTTTTACTCTCGCTGTCACTTAGAATTAAAAACAAAAACAAAATTTCAAACAAAGTTGCCTTTATTTAATTTACCTACCAAATTACAAATGCACTTAATACTATTTGAGCGAGAGAGAAAGCGTTTCGGATCTTATCTCTGGCCACTTAAAAAGCATACCATCATGCATGACTTGAATTGCATTAAGAATTATTAGCATTACAATTGTATTTGTATTTATTAGAGCATGAAATGAGGCTTGATTGCTTTGACTTAGTAAGTAGAGAAAGAAGTTGTTTTGAATTTAGTTTGGAGAGTTAAAAAAAGTATAATTAAAAGGCGCAAAACTAAAAAAAACAAGAAAAAATTAATTAAAATAATTAAAATGTTTGGAAGTGTGGCAGTGTGGCATGGAATATGCAAAGAAAATTAAATGGTAGCAAAAAATAAAATTGAAACTACCACTCGAATTCCAAAACCTCCCACTCAGCTTTATTTTTCATAATTGAAAAGTATTTGAAAATATTAAATTCGGGATCCCGTTTTCGAATTCCGAAAAATCGGGATTACCAAATTTCGGTATCAGTGCAAAAAATAAAAAGGTTAAAAAGACAAAACTCGGGATAACGTTTTTTGAATCCCGAAACATCGGGATTGCTAAATATCTGTATTATAGTGGGCTTCAGTTTTTTTTCCTGTACATAAATACCACTCAGATTTCATTGATCAGCTTGAAATTAATACGCATCACACTTAATTATTCAAACGATGTGGCAACATTGCCCAGAAATTCCAGCACATCACCTGACCGCAAAATTTCCACAACAGTCGGCTTGTTTGAATACTATTTAAAAGAAGTCACACCAAAACTTATGGAAAATGCGACAAAAATGTCTCGCAAACCGAGCATAGCGGCATTTTTGCTATCACTACAACAAAAACACCCAAGTAGGCTTAGTGGCATAGCCAGCAGCTGACAATTGAAGCCTGCAACGCGGTGGTGACGCACCAAAAGCGCACACTGGGTCACTTGTACGCCACTATTTATGTGGTAGTTGTTGTTGTAACTTAAGCGTACTGTTGTTACGACTAAAATTTGTTGTTATTGCAACTTAGATTGTATTTTCTTTTGGACGCCTATAGTTTGTAGCTATTTCTGGCAGCTTTGAGTGACAGCTGCGCAAGCTAAAGACGTGCAAAATAGGCTAAGCGCAACCGCTGGTCATAGACAAAAGCCGTGTGTTGCATGTGGCACGATGCGCCATATTTAACTGCCTGCCTGCAGCGCCCATTGCGGCATGGCCATCAACTAATGTGGCCATATGTCAGCGTGGCGGCAAGCGCACTCTGTTCACAATTTATTTCTTTTGTTGTTACGCACGGTAGTTGTGTTGCATACAAGTGTCACAAGTGTCATTAGCAGTGGCACATCACTCCAGCACTCAGGCGCTGCGGCCGGCACGTGCGTCCAGTGGGGAACTTATGCAAATTTTCCGATGTATAAGTGCATATGTGTATTTGTGCGTGTGAGTGTGTTGAGTGATAAGTCACAGCTGCTTGCCATACACAAGCGCTGAAGGCTGGTGACAGCCGTTGCAAATGCAGCTATGCGTAAAAGTGGGTCAAGAGGATGTAAATTGTATGTAAGAAATTATAGTGTTGTTGTTTTTGTGCCATTGTTTTGGTCATTATGGCGTTGTGACAGGTGAGCGCTGATGCATAGAGAAATTTTGCAATTGCATTGCAAGTGAATTCTAACTGGAATTGTGCGAGTGCAAAAATGTTGCACATGTGAAAGGTGCATTTTTACTGAAGCATGGCGCTGGAGTGAGAGGTGGTAAGAAGTGTGGCTAGTCGCTAAGCGAATGTAGCAAGTAATTGCGTATAATTGTTTAACGTAAAATATCGAAATTGCAAAAATATATGTATACAGTGACAGCGGCTGATAAGTAAACTGTAATGAATTTTTGCTTAAGTGAGTTCGTCGCTTCAGTCTTTCGAATTCCGCATACCCCAAGTGAAGTGAAATGCGCTAGAAATGAAAGGAAAATGCCACGAAAGTTTTTAAATAGTGAGTACCCTTATGTGGCAGTTGTAGGACATTTGAACAAAATATTAGTGTTCGGGATTCGGGATCCCGAAACTGTCAATTACGTCAAATATGAGTAAAAATGTTTTTAAAATGGCTCACAGCGATCTATAAACGCGTACAAGCAATATACCATAAATCCCGAATCCCAAACACCCGAAATTTTAAATCCCGAAAAAAATTTTGTGAATATGAATTTTAAAAATGTCTTCCAGCAATCTACAAATGTTTACAAAGAAAAAATAAACAATAAATCCCGAATCCCGAAAACTGAATACTGAAAATCCCGTAATCTATATGTAATATTTTACCTCAAATAAGCATTTGTGCTGAAAAATCTCTAAAAAACAAAGTCAAAAATAGTAAAAAAAATTTTAATAAACACATTTTTTAAAAAACCCGAAAATACCATATTCATATTATACAATATGTTACTAAAGATTTTTGCGCTTTTTATTAGTGGGACAAAATCTACCTAACTTCTTGCGTTGCAATTTAAAAACTAAACCGCTTATAATTTCTTACAAGTATAGTAGTATAATAGTAAACAGTGTGAAATTTCGGAAAAAAATCGGGATTCCGAAAACTCTTTTTAAAAGTCGAAAATTTTAAAATCTTTAAAAATATTTTTAGACCGAAAAACGCTTTCAACTTTTAAAACTCAGCATCAGGCTCATTTACGTACATAAATAACAAAGCATAGCTTTAGGCGCTACCTTCTTTTTAACAATTTTTTCCAAAAAACAAATAATAGTAATTTTTAGGAAACTGTTTTAGTAAAAGAGTTAAAACTAAATTTCAAATATGTATACAAATTGTTAGTCTGGAAAAAACGAGTATCAAGCACCCAAAAGTATGCAATAATTTTATAAATTATCAAAGTTTTATGATTTCCTGAACCTTTTTCTTACAAATTATATTTTTTGTAAATTTTTACTCAAATTTCAACTCAACACTTCCACCAGTTTCCGTCATCGTAAGATAGTTCTCACATTGCATGCCAACAACAACATTTTTCTGGAAGAGTTTCATGTTGCATATAAAGTCATTGTTGCTTTTGCTGCTACAGACAGTAAAGATCCACACTTCAACAGTCCGACAATCACTAGCTGGCATTCTCACAGCCATTTACGCATAATAAGGCCGCATAACGGCCTGCCGATGCAGTTACGAAGCCTGCAACATGCACACTGGCACCACACACACATACAGCCACACGCATTGCAGACAATGATGAGCAGCAACTGAGAGGTTGTAACTCGTCAGCTGGCGGCTTTCGGCGCAGAAAGCAAGTATCACGTCTTTAAGTGGCTGCTGCAGCAACTTCTGCGCCCAGAGGTGCTACTTTGCGGTCTCTACTAGATTCTTACTTACTTTTATAGCAACTGCTATTTAATAGTTGTGCTAAAAGCTTTTTGAAGCTGCAGCGTGATTCTAAACGCGGCTGAGTTTTTGATGAATTGCCTCAGGAAAATGCTTGCAGCCAAAGCGTTTTGTGTAATAATAATTAATAACAGCTGAAATTAAAAAAAAAAACAACAATAAAAAAGTTGAAAAACTTGAGAAAAAAATTTTCAAAGAATTAAAAAAAAATAGAAAAAATTTTTACTTTTTTACTTAGTTGCAGGCAAAGTTTATTTCTTTTGCCTTCAGCCATTGCTCACACGTCGGCCACCGCCAGTTTATTAAAATTTTGACAGCAATTAAACTGCATTTCAGGCCATCATTAAAGGCCACGACTATTTTCTCCTAGTTCTAGAAATTCGAAGCGCAAAAGCATCATTAATTAGGAAAATTTTAAATTTCATATGCCGCCGCTTTCTTGCTTCATTTATTCTGCTGCAATTAATCACATTTTGTTGCACTAAACGAGCAACTTCCTGCTGTTACAGCTATTAATATAAGCCTGTAGTCGGCTGCAGCTGTTGGTGGTACCACAAAATGGCTTCCATGCCGCATACAATGTGCCACCAATTAGCTTTGAGACCTATCAATCATTTATGCTTTTCTGCGCCGGCTGATTAATGAGCGGCAAGCAGCGGCAATTAGCAGAGATAGAGTTGGGTGGAAGCGAATAAAAGTTTAATGAAATGCTGGAATTGTAGTGAAATTATGTTTATAAAATAAATTTAGAAAATTAAATATTTACTTAATTAAAAAATTAAGAACGTTAATTATTTTCAAAATAAAAAATTTTACAAAAAAAAAATATTTGAGAAACCCAAAATCCTTTAAAAATATTTTTTTATTAAGTATTAAAAATTAAAAATTTAAAAAAATTCCGATCTATAAATTTAAAAAAAAATGAATATTTTTAAAAATTTAAAAACATTATTTTTTTAATTATTTGGACTCAAAAATTTTACAAAAAATCGTATACATACATACATTTGTCACAATTTTGTTATTTACAATAAAATTATGTTTATTTATAAAATAAATAGATCGGAAGAGCACAATTAAATATTTAATTAATTAAAAAATATGGATATTAATATTTTAAAATAAACAAATGTATAAAGAAATATTTGAGAAACCCAAAAATACTTTTAAAAATATTAAAAAATTAATTTAAAAAAATTAAATAAAAATTTAACAAAATAATTATTTTTTAAAATTTTAAAAAATTATCTTTAAGGTATTTGCACTAAAAATTTTATGCCAATTAAAAATTAAGAAAATTCTAAGTAAAAAAAAAATTTAATATTAAATTAAAAATAATTAAAAATTTAATATTAAATTTAAATTTAATTTAATTTTAAATTTTTTTTAAGAAATTAAAAAATATTTCAGCTAAAAAATATTTATATAAAACATTTTTTTTAATCAAAAACAAAAAAATTAATTTAAAAAATTTACCCAAAAATTTAATAAAAAATATGTATTACATAAAATTTTATTAAAAGTATTTGCGCTTAAAAAGTTTACAAATAATACTATATTTTTCTTTAATTCAAAATTTAAAAAATTATTTGATTTAAAAAAGTTAAAAATTATAATTTTCATAGAAACTTTATTTTTGAAGGCAAACATATGTATATCTTAATAATCCTACTCCAATTTAAATACTCAAAAGAAAATTACCTTTAACTTTTTTAGAAATTTTCTTTTCCTGAAGCACCTTAAATTAATCTTAAATTTTATTTTAGTTTAAAAATATATTTAAATTTTGTTAGAAATTAATAATAGAAAATAAATAGTATATGAAAAAGTGAATAAAAATATTTATGGATTAAAAAAATTTAAAAAATAGTTTATTAATTAATTTATTATAATATTATTTTTTTTTTTAATTTAGTCCAAAAAAATTTAATTTTTTTTATTAATTTTTTTCGCTTTTTTCATTTCATTATACTGCATTCAACAAACTACTATAATTCGGTCTTCTTACTTTTCAACGCCTCCTATGGCTCCGCCCAACAAATTACGCTACCATGCTTTGCGTGCAAAATAATGCAGCTCTAGCAATTCAATTCAATATTTTGCAATGGCTTCGAATTCTATTTTTATGGCATGCAATTATTTTTGCTTTACCAACAACTGGTCTTGCCACACCAACAATTATAGGGGCAAAAATAAGCAAGCGGACAGGACGAGCCACATAAATGCCTCCAAAGCGCAGCAATACCACATTATAAAGGAAGCAACAACAACAATAAATGATGCTTAATAGCAGTGGCAATGCACTACTAGTTGTTGTTGCCAACAGCAAAAAAAAAGTTATTAATGAAAATTACAATTCAATGCAAATTGCTGTGGCATGAACGCTTGTGACACGGTTGCAACGAATATGCGATGTGGCATTTGTAGGTGGCCACAGCAGGAGCAGCTAAGTGGGGGGCAGTAGCAGTATGAAAGCGTGCGGCAGTTGCTTGCAAGCCAAATGCTGTGCTTGGAAGCGCTGAAGCGACAGTACGCTGCATGTGGCAACGGTCAGCCGTTGCTAGGCTGTCTGCCGCATGCATTTTCACGCTCGAATTAAAGTAATTTCGCATTTGTCGCTGGCCATTGCATTTGTTTCTGCAAGTTCGGGTGTTGCAACAGCGATTCGCCAACACCTCACCGTGGCAAGAAGGATTGATGGGCAGGAAGTCAGAGTTTATATATTCAAATTTGTTTGTTATTATTGTTGTAGTGGTGGCCTTCAGTCGGCATTGAGGCAATTTGTGGATGCAATGGAAAAATTTAAATTTTAGATGTGGAACAAAATGAAAGAAATTAGCAAATAAAATTTAAAATTTCCCAGAAAATTACAAAACGCTTAATAAAATTAAAAAATTTTAAAATTATTAAATATTATTCCAAAAAATTATGATATTTATTGAATTGAAATACTACTATATTTAAATTTTATTTATAAATTAAATTTCACAAAACAAATAAAAAAATTAATTAAATTGCAAAAAAAAAACAATAAAAAAGTAATAATTTAAAGCAATAAATTAAAAAAATAAAATAAATAAATTTATAAGGAAAAATAATAATTAAAAAACTTAAAATTAAGTATAAAAACAAATTAACAAAAAATTTGAAATAAAAAAAATTTTTAAACTACTAATAAAAAACAAGAAAAAATTTATTTTAATAAAATCCGAATCAGAATCTATGAAATTATCACTTTAATGTTGTTAATAAAAAAAAATACCAAATTAATTAAAATTAAATAAGAAATGTATAAACATTAAAAAATTAATTTTAAACCAAATTTTAAAATATCCAAAAAAAGAAAATTAATTAACATAATTATAAAAAATTTCTATTCCAAAAAACTTCCCAATTAAAATTAAAAAAATGCTTCATGAGTTAAATAAAATTAATTAAACTAAAAAAAAAAAATAAATTAAAATTAATGAAGTCAAACATTATAAAAACAAAATAGTTTTTAAATTAAAATTAAAAAAAAAAAAATTCAAAGAAATTTTAAATACTTAAAAAAAAAAAAATAATAAGATCGGAAGAGCACAAAAAATTTAAAACATACGAAAAAAAAATTAAAATAATTAATAAAATTAAAAAAATTTGCACAAAAAAATATAAATAATTAACATAATTAGAAAAAAATTAATTTCAAACAACTTCCAAATTATAAATGATAATAAATTCTTTAAATTCATGAGCTAAATAATATTAAACTAATTAATTAAAATAAAACTAATTTCAAAAAATTAACCAAATTAATAACATAATTATTAAAATTAGAAAAAAATGCACACAAAAAATTTCCGAATTCATATTTATGAAATAGTTTTAAGTAGTAAATTAAAAAAAATATAAAAAAATGTATTGCAAAAAATTTTATTTAAATTCAAATTAATATAATTTTTTTATCAACATAAATAAAATACAATAATTGTTTTGAACATACTTTTAAAGTTAAAAAATTATAAAATAGACAAAAAAAAATTTATAAAAATTAAAAAAAATATTTTTTACGGTTTCGCTCTAATAATACATATTTTTTCTAACCCTCTCTGAATATTTTTTATTGGCAAATAAGCCTTACAAAGTTCTTTTGTACCTTTTTCAAACTTTTAAGTCTTACCACCATTTTTATAGTCATTTTACTTCCACAAAAAGAATTATTAAATTAAACGATCCTGAGCTTATATTATATAACATGCAAATTAAATGACCTTTCCAAATCGTTGCTGAACTCACCCACAATAATTTTTATTACTCCTTTTGTCTCTTCACCGCTTTTCCTCTCTATAACCACTCTACACTCTTGCTAAGCGACCACTACACACCCAACTTGGCAGGCTGTCCTTCCATGCCCACGCACCTTTGCGGCTCACCACTGCACTTTGGTCATTAAAGCTGGAATTTACGATGGCAATGGAGCCTGTGATGTTTCTGCAGATATAAAATCTACAATACGTTTGTTGTTGTCGTTGGTTTTCTTGTGATTTTCCTCAGCATTGCACCCATTGCCGTTTTCCTGGCAGCATTTTTATGCGTTGTAGTTTTATAGCTGGTTTATGACTTGAGTGGGCGTTGTAAAGGCCAAATCTAACGGTGGTATTTGCCTGGCAGCAAGATTTAAGTGGAAAAATGCCAGTGAATTTGCGATGGAAAGGTGATTGTAAGCGGTCTCAAAAATTGAAAGGAATTTATTATAACTAAGAATAATAAAATACCGAAATTGTATAAGTAAAAGCTTTGCATGTGTTTGCTATAAAAGCTTTTAAAAGTAATTTTAAATGAATATTATAATTTTGTTTCCCGAAAACTTTCTTATTATTTTATTCAAAACGAAATTAATAAAAAAATACCAACATATATAATTTTCGAAAATTATCTACACTACAAAAAAGTGTGAAAAAGAGCTTTCAAAAGCTTTTATATTTGAGCTTTCATGCTTTTGAAATGATTTCGTGCAAGAAACACTTAAAAATTGCATAATTAAATAGTAATTCTTTAAAAGTGCTTTAACGAGCTTTTCAAATCGAGTTTTTAATCTTTAGTAAAAAAATTTTTTATACAACATTTAAAAACAAAAATTACGTTGACCTTAACATCAATCAGAAGGTTATATAATATACAAAAGCTCTCTTACTCTTTTGGTTTTTGAAGCTTTAAACTCAAAATTTCACTCAAAAGCTGTAAATTTTATTGTTAGATGATCAGTTCCTTATACTGTTTAAACATTTTTGGAAAGCTCTGAATGAAAGCTTTTATAGGATAGATTAATAAAATCTAGAATCGTACAATATTCTTTTTTGAAGCTTTTTAAAACTATACTTGAAAGCTCTAAAATTTAACGCTGCATTATCATTACTACATAAACTTTAAAACTTTTTCGAAAGCTCTAAAACTCATATAGTATAGTTTTATAATATTTTGAAAAGAATAGAAAAGACCAACTCTTGCCTTCAAAATAGTTCTAGAAAATTTATGAAAGATTATACAAAAAGCCTTCAAAGCTTTTATATAGCTTTTTACCATCTAGATTTGGAAAGCTCGGAGCTTTGAAGTACGCAAATTTGACTGAACTATTTTTCTTAAGCTCAATCACAATTTGCTTACAATTCATATTGTTTTAAAAAGCCTCTGAAGCTTTTAACAAAGCTTTGTGCTAAAAAAATTATACCTTTAAACCGAGTCATAATGCCAAACGAAATATATATAATTTCCAATTGTACAAGTATAGCACTAAACCGCCCTCATTCGGTGATTATATAGCATCTGCTTGACATTACTTCGCGTTGGTACAATTTGCCGTAGGCAGCCACATTCCATACCCATTTACCACACTGGCTTCATGTTTCACTCGCTGTTCGCATCAATTCCGAAACAAATTGTTACAATATGCCACATAATGTTGCAGACTCTGCAGCCAATTGGCTATGTTACTGTATACCGGTGCTCAATCAGCAGCTCTTTCCACACATGTACGCGTGAGTGTGTGTGTGCTCAGTGGCAATCGAGAAGCATCGTTGTGTCGTGGCCTCACTTTCTTGCCGTTTCGTTTGCGGTTCTTTGAGTTCTTTGTGCCGTTATTTGGCATGACTTTACCGCAACATTGTCATTGAATGCGGAAAGCGTGTGGCGTGGCGAGCAGGCGCAGTTGCACAGTGTTTGGAAAATCTAAATCAAGTTGGCAATCAAACGGACCTGAAACGTAATAAAAGCGTAGAAACAAAAAGCGACCACCAGTGATAATTTCTTGGCTGTGATTTTGTAGCTCTTTTTCGTTGACTTTTTTCCACTTCTGCGTTGTCTAAGACAATGATGATGAGCGCTATGAAGCAGGCAAAAAAACGATGATAGAAAATAAAGACATTAATTTGCAAGAAAGGTGATGTTAGTGAGGAGGGTAAGGCGTATAGAATTTTTTATTATAGGTATTTAAAAAAAACCGTTACAAAGAGAACTAGAAAAAAAGTTAAGAAAATTTTAAATTTTTTTTTGGTTATAAAAAAAGCGAAATATTAAAACTAAAAAACAAAAACTGAAAAAGATATTTTTGTTAAAATTTTCACAGCTTAATTGTAATTATAATTACAAAAGAATTAATTAAAATAAATTAATAAATTATGTAAAAAATTAATTAATTATAATTCTTTTTTAATTATATTTAAAATTTTTAATTTCCTAATTTTTATTGTTAAGTTTTTATATATTTATTTTACTTTAAAAAAACTAAAAATTTATAATTTCGAACAATTTTATTTTCTTAATTTTTTTTTTAATTAATTTTTTTTCAAATATAATTTTTATTTCAACTTTATAAAAAAAAATAAATTTAAATATTGACAAGATTTTATTTTCCAATTTTTCTTAATTTAATTTTTGAATTAATTTTTTTTTCTTGAATTTTTAGTTTTTATAGTATTTTAATTTCCCACCAACGGCGAGATTGAATTTAGCATTTTATTATTTTTTTCACCGAGTTCATTGCCTTTTTCTTATTACAACAGTTCCTCACACTCTCACCGCATAATGAACATAGGTATTCTTTGAAGCATAACAACGCGACCGATGTGCATTCAAGTTTAAAATTTATACGGCGACCATATTAAAAGATCAATGCTGTCTCAGCTAATTTTCTCAAAGTGCAAATTTACATTTTATTGCCGCTAAATTAATTTCACATAACGTTACACGATCACAGCACCACTGAAGCTGAAAGAAGGCTACAAGCGGGGAGCCTTACCATAAATTCCTATTTTTTAGATTAGTTTTTCTATTAATAAATATTACGTCAGCGCCGCACTGCATCACATTTACACTTACACCCATTCTTCTTGTCTTTGCAGATGCGATTAATACACCGTCAAAACGCAGCAATCATGTCCGGCTGGACAACGCCGTCCGCTAATCTGCGCTTTGTGCTCGCCCTCTGCCTAGCCGTCGCGCTGCTGCCCAGTCCCGGTGCGGCGCGCATGGCCTTCGAGAAGCTCACAGACTTCGATTTCGCCGGCACCACATACTACAGCGTGAAGAATCTTTCGCTGTACGAGTGTCAGGGCTGGTGTCGTGAGGAGGCCGATTGTCAGGCGGCCGCATTCAGTTTTGTCGTCAATCCATTGTCGCCCTCGCAGGAGACACACTGTCAACTGCAGAACGATTCGTCGGCACACAATCCCTCTGCGGCGCCACAGCGCTCCGCCAACATGTATTACATGGTGAAATTGCAGCTGCGCAGCGAGAATGTCTGCCATCGGCCGTGGGCGTTCGAGCGTGTACCCAATAAGATTATACGCGGTCTCGATAATGCGCTCATCTACACCAGCACCAAGGAGGCCTGCTTGTCGGCTTGCTTAAATGAGAAACGTTTCGTTTGTCGCTCGGTTGAATATGATTACAATAATATGAAATGTGTCTTGAGCGATTCGGATAGACGTAGCTCGGGTCAATTTGTGCAGCTGGTCGATGCGCAAGGCACCGATTACTTTGAGAACTTGTGTTTGAAGCCGGCGCAGGCCTGTAAGAATAATCGTTCGTTTGCCGTGGCGCGCGTGGGTGTGTCTGAGGAGAAGGTGGCTCAATATGTTGGTCTGCATTACTATACCGACAAGGAATTGCAAGTGACTTCGGAATCTGCTTGCCGTTTGGCTTGTGAAATCGAAACAGAGTTCCTGTGTCGCTCATTCTTGTATCTCGGTCAGCCACAGGGTTCACAGTACAACTGCCGTTTGTTCCACTTGGACCATAAGACACTGCCCGATGGTCCCTCAACCTATCTGAACCATGAGCGTCCACTGATCGATCACGGCGAACCCATTGGCCAATACTTTGAAAATGCTTGCGAGAAGACCACCTCACCGCCCGGCACTTTGGACAAGTTGGACACACTGCCTGTCAGTCTAGACACCACCGAAGATCCCAACTTGACCAACATCACCAGAAATGATGTCAACTGCGATAAGACTGGCACCTGCTATGATGGTGAGTAAAAATACAAATAAAGGGTTCTCCGAATCGGGTTTCGAAATCTTGGATCCCACAAAACCCTCTATTCATGAAAATGTATCATATCTGATTTTACTTTCTTGCCATCGAGGATTTAGTGAGCTCATTTCGTTTTACTAAACCCATTTCCCACGTTTTTTTCCTTTTTCGCTCTCCACAGTCTCTGTACACTGCAAAGACACCCGCATCGCTGTACAGGTCCGCACCAACAAACCATTTAATGGTCGTATTTATGCTCTGGGACGTTCGGAGACTTGTAATATCGACGTCATCAACTCGGATGCGTTCCGTTTGGATCTGACCATGGCTGGACAAGACTGTAATACGCAAAGTGTGGTAAGTTAAATAAAGACTTTTCTTATTATTATGCATTCAATTCTCATAATGTGAAAGCGGTATCCAGAAAGTGTCTTTGTAAAAGACTGGTTTCAAAAGCCAGCTCTGGACATTGATTTTTTCGTAGCTTTTATAATGGGCTTGCGTTATATGGCCTTTGCGATATGAGTGTGCGATGAACAGATCTTCGCTTCGGCTTCGTAGATCCGTTCCTGGTTTGATGTCCTCTGAAAATACACCACGCCGACTGCTCGATAAGACCATCGTAACTACATATGACTGAAGGTCCATCCTATGTCTCTGCCTCGATTCTACCGTCGTTTCCCATTTGCGTGCCGAGTTTCAATCTGTTTTGATTCTACCTTCGCTTTGTGTTGGTGAGCCCGCTCCGTCTTCCATCGTTCGGTGTTAAAAAAACTTTTGTATATTTTTTTATTTTTTTAAACCCTTAACAACATTTTTTTGTGAATTTGTTCCACCCGTTTTACTCAAACCCTATCTAACCCCCAAGACCACATCATTTCTCTATTTTAGACCGGCGTCTATTCGAATACTGTCGTACTCCAGCATCACAGCGTTGTCATGACCAAAGCCGATAAGATCTACAAAGTTAAATGCACCTATGATATGAGTTCGAAGAACATCACCTTCGGCATGATGCCCATACGCGATCCAGAAATGATCCATATCAACTCATCGCCTGAGGCGCCACCACCAAGGATTCGCATACTGGACACACGTCAACGTGAAGTGGAGACCGTACGCATCGGTGATCGTCTTAACTTCCGCATTGAAATACCCGAAGACAGTAAGCGAAACGACTTGCTTGGCAAAGCGCGCCGAATGTCAACTAATAATTGGTTTATTTTTGCCATTTACTCCCATTTGATTTTGCTCAAGCTCCCTATGGTATCTTTGCGCGTTCTTGCGTCGCCATGGCTAAGGATGCACGCACTAGCTTCAAAATCATTGATGATGATGGCTGTCCCACTGACCCAACCATCTTCCCTGGTTTCACCGCTGACGGCAATGCATTGCAATCGACCTATGAGGCCTTCCGTTTCACCGAGAGCTACGGTGTTATCTTCCAATGCAATGTTAAATATTGTTTGGGTCCTTGCGAACCGGCTGTGTGCGAATGGAATATGGAATCCTTCGAATCGTTGGGTAGAAGACGTCGTCGTCGCGCTGTCGAGGGGTGAGTGCGCCGGGCTTTCTTCTCTTTTGGGCCCTTTAGGTTATTTGTGTGTTCTATTTCTCTTTCGTTAGCAACGAGACTAAGGAGGCTGATGATGATATGAATATCTCACAAGAGATTCTAGTCCTGGACTTTGGCGATGAGAAACGTGAATTCTTCAAGGCAGATCCCAGCACAGACTTTGCCAAAGGTAATTTGTGCTTTGACAAACTTGCGAAGTTTTATGTGACACTGATTTTTCTCTCTACCTCACTTTCGCCCTATTTGCGATTTCTTTTTCCGCTCGTTTTCTCCTTACCTCTCAACTCTCTCACCCGCTTTTCTACCTCTCGCACCCCTTTTTTTGTGCCGCTCTCTCTCTTTTCTCCACCACAGATAAGACTGTCACCATCATTGAGCCCTGCCCCACGAAGACCTCCGTTTTGGCGCTGGCCGTCACATGTGCGCTGATGATTCTGCTCTACATTTCGACGTTGTTCTGTTATTATATGAAAAAATGGATGCAACCTCATAAGATTGTAGCATAAACAAAATCTTAAGCAACACAAAAAACACACTCACACACATAAATTTACGAAAAAAAAATTAACAGAAGAAACTCTAAAGTAAGCAAGAAAAATTAAATGGAACCCAGGGGTATCGGACTAAATCTAAAAAGTAATTTTATGTTATGCAAGAAATGATATTACAACAAAAAATTTACGAAAAATAAGTTTTTAGAAAAAGAGCTCGCAAAAAGCTTTTTGGAAAAAGTTTCAAGCTAGTAATTTAAGTTTAAATTAAACAAATAATAATGCATTTTATAATATTAAGCTTAACAAGAGTCTAAAACGAAAAGCTGGCAAGCCACTTTTCCCCGAATTTGGTGGTAGCGGGAAAGCTTGAAAGTTTACATAAGCTTCACAACTTCTCTAGAGGGGTAGAATAGGCCTAATGGCACGCAAGGAATTATGCAATAATAAGTAATAAACTATATGCGTATCATAGTTTTAGTTTTAACAAATAGAAGTACTTATGCATAAAAGCTCATTGGAATAGAGCTTTTATTTAAAATGTTAGTCTTAATTATAATACTCCATTCCTACATACATACATATTTATATACACTGCACTCTCATTTTATATGTTTCACGAAATTTAAGCTATCGATTGAGTAACTGAAAGATTGAACGTGCTTTAGAAGCCTTAAAAAGTGAATGGAGCTTTCAAATACCGCAATGCGCTACTTATACAACGAAAATTCGAAAACTGCAATATATTCTTAAATGCTTTGAAGAACTTATGATGCTTATTTGAGCTTTTTAAGCTGCAGTGTGAACTATTTGCGCTAATTAATAGATGAGCTTTTTAAATACGAAAATATTATTTATTCTACTATATGCATTTACCGCAATGTATATATGTATAAGGTATAAACACCCTTTCGAAAAAAGCTAACTAAAATTTGAGCTTTGAAAAGCACTCAGCTGAACTGAGATTAAGTAGAGCTATAAATTTTTAATAAAAACTTTAGTATTGATTATCCCTCACTTAGTTAATAAAAATATCAACAAAAGCTTCTGAAAGCTCTAAAGCTCAAAAGTTATCTAAAATTTCGAATTTTTATTAAAAAAAAAATAAAGTAAAGCCCTGAATGTATGACCAATTGCATTTGTTTATCTAATGCTTTGAAGAATACAACTTTTAATTATATATGATCATCGGAGTGAAAAGCTTCTGCTTCTTATTAGCAAAAGTTGTACCAAGCAATACTCCAAACCAGGCAAATATTTTCAATTACGCATGTCACTTTCAACATGCATGCCAATGAAAGCTCTTTGAAATCTCAGCTTTTCCGTAAGCCAAAGCTTTTACGAAAGCTTTGGCTGTACTTTTTGCAGCCAAGATCAGTTTCTTTTTACACGTTAGCAATATTTCAACACTACCAACGAAAGCGTATCTCTTTATCTTTAATATTTTTTTAGTATTTATCTAAAGCTTAACTATTTAGCAACAAGGCGCACTTTCTATGAGGTTCCGAAAATCAAAATATACACATTTTTCGGAACCTACTTATAGAGATTGCAGCTTTGACTAAAAAATAACAAAAAATATTTAATTTTTAATGTTTATGCAGACTTTGTACTTTTACTCTCGCGTTTATTTATTTAATTGTATTTAATATTTAACTAATTTATGTTTAATGACTAAAATAAATAAATAAAAACTACACAATAAAAAAATTGTGCTTATTTATATTGCATTTATCAAGCAAAAAAAGTCGAAAAAAACTTTTTTTAAGAATTTTAGCAAATTTTAAAACCTAACCTATAAAAGCTTAAATTACAATATATTCAGAAGGTGTCAATATCATTTAATAATTATTCTTTGTGCATTGCTTAAACCTTTTTTATAAGTTTGTAAATAAGTTTAATAAAAGAAACAACAACAAACATCAAATTTAAATCGATTAAATATTTTTTGTTTGAAAACAGAAACAGGCAATAATTTTTTTAATTTTTAATGAAAAAAGCAAACAACGAAAAATACATGCGCACTCACACAGGCATGAAGTTGCCTTCTAGACATACATACATATACAAAAAATAGTAGAGATTACTTAAATTTTATAAAGCGTAGATGAAACTGTAATAGGTGAAGCTAATACTTAAAAATTATTTTGGAAAATAAATAAAGCGAAACTTTATAAAAAATATTTTAAGGAAATGTCTTTTATTTTAATATATAAGAAAATATATGTATAACGTAAAAAGCTCTCAGAGGCAGCCTGAAACCCGAAAAGTAGCTCATCAACTCAAAAGCTTTTAAGAATATGTTGCAGATTTTTTGAACTTTTTGAGCTTAATTTAAAACCACTTAATATTTTTTATTTACATTAGTTTCTTAAAAATCTTTTTCTTAAGTAAAGCTTTGAAGTACCCTAACATATTTCTTTCAGTGTAGAAAAAGCTTTAAAAATATATAAAAGCTGTATGGGCATTTTTTCATAAAAAAGCTTTCAAAGGCTGTCTTCAAACGTAAAAGCAGGTCTTCAATTCAAAAGCTTTTGAACGTATTCAGCTTTTCTGAACTTTTTTGAGCTTAATTTAAAATCACCATAAGGTTTTTTTACATCTTGAGAAGCGTTCCGAAACCTGAAAAGCAGCTTTTCATCTCAAAAGATTTTAAGAGGATTTTTTAGCATTTTCTGAAATTTTTTAGCATTATATGAAACCGCTACGATGTCTTTTATTACATTAAAGCTTTAATTCTTAAAACAAAAACTTTTACCAATACAAAGCTTTGTAAGCAGTCAACATTTGTATTTGTTTAATGCTTAGCCTAAAGAATCACGGAAAGCTCTAAAAAAGCTAAATTGGTAATTGTTTACAACGTTTTTTGATATGAAAGCTTAGAAATACAAATACAATACAGCATCATTAAGCTTGGCAATGAGCTTTCCATACTTTTCACTTTTTTATTTAGTGAAATGCTTTTTCAAATGATGATGCTGAAAGCTGCACATGCCACTAGACTACATAATTTTTAAGCCCCTTTTTGTACAGTTTTTGAAAACCTTAAATATTTCGTATTCAAATGAAAGCAACTAACGCTACAAAATATTGCAGAGAAAGCTTTTACTTCGCCACAAAATAAGTGCAATTAGAAATTTAAATTGAAGAAAATAACAAAAACAAAACACTTCACTATTCATTACTCAAATTATAAATTTGGCGTGGCAACAGCGATGAAAGTAAAGCAAATTAGGTAAAAAATTTTTGGAAGAATACTAGACCGGTGAAAAGAATAAGCAAATTCAATTAAAAAAATTTGAGGTTTAAAAGAAAGGCCATGGAAATTTAATGTGCCCCTGAATATTAAAAGTGTTGCCAATTTGCTACCGTAACTAATGCAAGCAATTTCACACACTTTCCATGCGAGCCAAGCGCACAAATGAAAGTAAATAGCATTTGAATTTATGCGAATCATTCAAACACTTTATTTGCATTGGCGAAATAGATTGAAATTGCAAGACAAATGGAACGAAATCATTTCAATTGAGCCATAAATTTAATGGTCTGCAAACTAATTACACGCTTTGTCGGCAGCGCGACTAATGCGATTGATGGCAGTAGGTGAGTTCATGGAATTATACGCACAAGTGCAATAAACGTGTCTAAAGAGGAGTGCGAAAGCGTAAAGTGATGGACTTGGTAATAGCTTTGAGCAGAAATATAACTATATAAATAAAAAACTAGATGAATCAGAGTATTTATGACAACCATTACTTTTAAAGATTACATTATCGTTAACATTACCTCTATATTTACCTTTAAAAATTCGTTCATTATGAATTTAATCATAATCATTGAATCATTACTTTTACCATTACATTACTACCACCATTACAATTACTTTCAACATGCACTTAATCATTAATTTTGCAATTACATGTCCGCTACCATTATCTCTAGAATAATCTTTACCATTCTAATTACTTTCAATATGAATTTAATCACTACTTAGACAATTACATTGCCATTACTTTCAAAATTACCTTTTCCTTCACAAGTACTTTTAACGTGGACTTTATCAGTAGTTTTGCAATTACACGTCCACCATAATTATCATACAATTACTTTAATCATTCCAATTACTTGCAATATGAATTCAAACATTACCTTTCCAATTACATTTCCGCATAACCATTATTTTTGGAATTTCCTTTTCTATTACAATTACTTTCAACAAGCACTTAGTCTAATCCGGTACCTTTACCTCTAGAATTACTTTTACCATTCCAATTATTTTCAATATGCATTTAATCATTACTTAAACAATTACATTACCGCTGCCACTATAACTAAAACAATATTCACAATTACAATTACTTGCAATATGAACTTAATCATTACTTTTTCAATTACATTGCCGCTACCATTATAATTGGTATTACCTTTTTTATTACAATTAATAAACATTAATTTTACAAATACATTTTCGCTAGCGTTATCTCTAGAGTTACTTTTACCATTCCAATTACTTTCAATATGCATTTAATCATTACTTTTACAATTACTTAACTACCAGTACCTTTGAAATTACTATTACCATTACAATTATTTTCAAATTACTTTTACATTACAATTATTGTGCTGTACGCCAGTACACTGCCATACATGTTGCACCTGTTTTGACAATTTCAATCTATCGCCAATATCATTACCAAACGTATTTGTAGTTATTATTACCATTACTTTGTAATTATCATTTCTATTATAGTTACCAGTAGCCTACACTTTTTGCATTTCTATACTTTCTATTATATTTATCATTATATATCTGTAGGATTACCATTACAAACGTTATAATTACTATTGCAATTACAATTACATACAAATCAATGATCAGATCATATGGTAGTGGTTATGACGGTACAAGCAATCTAGCAGAGATAAGGAAATAGTTTGAGCTCCAACTTAGAAACTAAATCTCTCTTCAAACTATCTAAAATAAACTTAGATAATTTCTATAATAGATTAAATTAAAAAACTTATGACCCAATTTGCCTCAAATTACCGATCGTTGGATAAAATATTTATATACAAAATATTAAACTCCATTTTGAGTCAAATATTATGAACCTTCGAGATTTTCGGAAGGCAGAAAAAATTCTCGAATATTTTTTATTGTAGATTTTTTATAAAAAACCAGAAAGCATGAGCGTTCTGCCTTAGCAAGTTTTTTTATCAGTACTTCTAAGCTTGAATACAGCTTTCATGGCTGTCGATACTAAATTCGGTAGACTTTTTGAGAGCTTATTTGAGAGCTATATTTAGCCATAGTAAAGCTTTACAGATCACTTGAGGCTTCTTTTTCGAACCACATTTGGTAGCCAACCAAAGAATAATTGTTTTTCATTTAATTAAAGTTAGATTTTAGGTAGACACTTATTTTCCAAACTTTTGTCATTTCCGTTCATCTGTATTTCCGTATTATAGTATTTTCTATTCCAAACAGCGGACACTCAGAGAGGAGCCGCAAATTTTCCAACGCAATTAGTGCCTTCAACGACACCTTCGTTTTCAATACAACTAAGAAAAAAGCAGTGGCAACCTTTTTCATAAAAAATAAACCGTCAAATTAGTCATACTTCCTGCAGTCGTGCCCACACGCTTGCAACTCGCCTCGCAGGTTATAATTGCGATCATTAGGCGCCTGGCTAAGCAAGAACAGAAAACAGTGAACTCTGCGCATACACGTGCATATATGTATATGTAAACTCTATCTGCCCTACCACTTAACCAATTATCCGGTCACTCATTGACTTCATACCTCATTCGCGCACTTGATCTCTTCATTGCGTTGTTTCTCGATTTTTTTGTACTTTTCATTCTGACTATTTTATGATATTGACCTCACTCGCCTTTCCATTGTTGTTGTTAAATGCTGGTCTAGATCAAAGATTTCCTTTGTGGGCGTGTCAATGGGCCTTTATATTTTCCTGTTTGTTGTCTTTCTTGAGCTCTTACTTAAAGCAACACGTAGCAGAGCCACGATTTGTTGCTTCATTTGTTTTTTGTGTTATTGTTTTTACAACTTTGTTTTCAACTTTCAACTCTTGTGTTTAACTGTAATTGTTGGGCATTTCGTAGGCCTCACTGGCCACTCCTTGGCATTGCAAAAGGTTGGCTATTTTTCATCTTCTTTCAAGATTTTCTTCCTCAAACAATTGCTAGTTACTGCAAGCTGGGTGTGTTTTAGGCTGAGCTAAAGATTTTGCTATCCAAAATTTGAATATAAAGATAAGATAAATTGAAGAAGTAACATTTTTTCTTCATTTTTTGTTCTTAGTTCTTGCAGCAGAAGGCTTATATGCTTAATTTTCTCATATATTTAATATATAAAGTATATTCTATTCGGCTATAACCGCCTAAGCGTTGTCTACGCCAGTAAAGAAGTAGTATATTCTGTTCTGTTCTGATTTCGTTCCTGTTCTCTCAATTCAACTACCTTAAGGAGTAACCTCTCTACAGCCAGCTCTGCTGCCGCCTCCTTCATAACCCACTTCTCGTTATCTCCTCGCCTCACAATCACTCATGCCACTGTAATTTTCTGCCGATCATTTGCATTGAATTGTAATTTTCATTAATAATTTTTTCTCCGATCCCAACAACAACCACTATTTTGTAGCATCAGTTTTTGTTGCTGTTGATTCTTCTTAATAATGGAGCAATGATGTACTTGAGTGGCATTTATGTAGTGCATCTTGTTTCTGGCGTCTCTTCTTCAACATAATTGGTGGTGTAGCAAGTCCAGTTGTTGGTATGCCAGAAATAATTGCATGCCATAAAAATAGAATTCACAAGTATTACAAAAGCGATCGCTTGTAGTTGTGATAATATATTTAGAATAAGACTTGTAAACTACCACCACAACCTTGAGCGGGGGCTTGGGTGAAAGGCTACTTTTGCTAGCTCTCGATGGCTTGCTGAAACTCAGCGGTAATGGCTCAGCACTCTTTTAGGCTTAAGCTCGACCGCTGAGCCAAATCTCAAAGCTGACGTTTTTCCCAGAGTACTCTTCAGTGAACTTTAGACTTGCAAAGTAAGTAAGCATCAGGAGAATACTCTCCTGCTCCTTTGTGTAGATGGTATGCCAGAAAGTCGGGAATCAAAGTTAATCTGCTAAGTAAGCCGGTCCGGGTTTACATAATTGAAATGATTTTTAATATCTTAATATAGAATTCAACCGAAGTATTTCCAAAAGTTATCAGTTATGCCCAGATAGCAAATGCATCGTGTTGCTGTACGAGGACTTTGAAATATTTGGTTTTTGGTGGTTAATTTTTCAAAGAAAGGTTTCGGAAAGTAAACGCCGTAATATTTTTCTGAGCCAATCACTGAAAGTAGAGTATCATATGTACACCACACAATCAGAGGTATAGTCGATGTTTCTATCTTTTTAATACAATAACTTAAACCACCAATCCATTAAAACTTTCTCTTGGGAACAAAAGAATCTGAAATTCTTCGGTGACTTTTGCCGCAATTTGCCGCAGTATCAGGGTACCCACCACTTCACAGAGAGCTAAGTGTTCTTTCATAAACTCCAAATAAGAAAGAGCCAATACTTTTGGCTGTGCTTTTACACACCCTAGTTCCTAGTGACAATGCTGTTTGAAAAGATATCAGGAAGAAATTCCCCACTACAATACGTCGTAATTGGTTCTTCCATAAATCCGAACTAATGAAAAATTTTTCCGAACTCTGGTCTGCACTTTTCTAAGTCATCTTCTGAAGAGAAAGACTGGTATATCGATTGTTCGATTGGAATGTGAATTCTTTCCCAGAATATATGGTCTTAGAGGGTAATTCCCTGAAGTGGCTCGTCTTCCTTGCATATGATGATGAAGATACATATCTATCGTTTAGTGTCATGTACATAGATCATTCTGTTGTCTTTTTACAAAAACATATATGTATATGGATGTATGTATGTATATACGTTTGTGTGTATGTGTTGCTCGGTGCCGCAAAACAGCTGAGTTGGAATGTAATCAAATGTCACCGAGACAGCGCAGAAATAGGTCAAGCTTTGGTTATGCTTTCCGCACAACCACGGTACCAACAACAGCAACAACAAATGAATAACACGCTTACATGGCTTAAGAATGGCGTAAAGATTGAGTTAACACAGAGTGTTAAGAACATTGTTAGGCCAAACAAAGCAAAAACAATAGCAAAATAATAGTAATCTAAAGCTGAGCAAATCTCCAGCTATAACTATAAAAGAAAACAAAGCGGAACTTTTTGCCGTAGATAACAACAACAACAATAACGGCAAATGGCTATTATCTGCTAGCGGCCAGCTTGATGAGCAACAACAACAAATGATTACCAGCAGTAAAGACGCTGTGATTTCAAACAAACAAATGAGAGAATGTGTGTGCACACATACCCACATACATATGTACATACATACAAATTTTCAACCGTAGTAAAGCATGTTTGTTTGTGTCGCAAATCTCATTCCTAAACCACTTGGCTGCATTCAAAGTGAACGGAAGCTCTTAATCCGCAGCGACGCGCGCCAAATCTTCAATACAATACAAATACATACACAAACACACATGCAGGCGGCACACACTTGCTGCACAATATGTAAAGAAATCATTGCTTTTACACAATTACAATTTAATTGCGTTGAATGGGAGGAAGGAATGTGGGTCAGCGCATTCTTAGCAGCCCGTTGGCAAAGGAAATGAATTGAAAATTTCTTCAGCTCGCGCTAGTGTCTAATAATAGTGGCTCAGATAATATCAAATAAAATAGCTATAATTATTAAAATAACGTACATTGAAAGATTCAACTGAAATAAACCAAGTTGTTTACTTGGTTTTAGTTAACTACTTGAAGAGATAGTGCAAAATTGTTTGCTATAAAATTATAGCAACTTTTTATGGCAACATAATATAATTCAAAATACATTTCCTTCGGATCAGCTATTTTTAAATATATTTTTCATCGTTATAGGGAGTTGCTATAAAATTTGTGTCCACACAAATTTGCACACAATACATTTCAGAAGCAGCAAAAATTTTTAAAAATAACTTAAATTCATGTTTTAACATAATAATAATTTACGATAAAAATTATAGCAACTTATTTATGAAAAAAAGTGTAAAAGTTATTTTAGTGCTTTTATAAGGTGCTAAGTGGCTTAAATATTGGCCAAGGAAATTAACTTATGTAAATTAGTATGTAGTAATAGTGCATCCGATAATACCGAATATATGTACATACATATGTACATACATATTTTCATATGTTTATTTAATTCAGACAAAGTGGTAGTTTACTTTTATAGATTTTGAAACTTGGAAAAAAATTATAGCAACCCATACATATGTATGCACATACTGACCCAACTGAAATGTAATAAATAACTGAAATATGCATACATAGTATGTACATATGTACCTTTGTTTGTACATATTTTTGATACATACATATATACTTTTAAAATTCGTGAAAAAGTGTTTTCTATAAATATTGCTATAATTATAAAAGTTTTACGCTGTTTACAAAATATTGAATTGTGTAACTCTTACACATGCGTACAGCGTACTAAATTTTTAATTAGAAAGAATATAGTTTGAGTTGCTATAATTTTTTTTATTCAAAGTTTCAAAATCTATAAAAGTAAAATACCACTTTGTCTGAATTAAATATATGAAAATTCTGTAATTAAGAATAGCATAACATACAGCACCAAAACCGTTGTTTTTTTGTCATAAAATTATTATATTTAGTTTGCCATAAAAATTATAGCAACTTAAATATTACTTATTATCCGGGTAAAAGAAGGCAATAGTTGCTCCAAATATACATATATATGTCTTATATGTTGCTATAAAATTATAGTTAAAATTTTTCCAAAAATTTACCCAAATATTCCTTAAAAATGATCATTGACCGTAAAAATTATCATTGACCGTAAGAAAAGTCACAAACAGTTTTACATTTTATTTTTAAAAATTTTACTTAGTATTTTATTTTTAATTTCGAAAAGAATTTGGATAAATTTTTCGCCATTGGCACAAAATCAAGTTATGCCAAAAATCACTTACTTGTGTTATGAATGCTGCTATAAAATTATAGCAAAAAAATTTTCCATAAATATGACTAAATCTTCATGAAAAAGTGTCTTCAGTGAATTTGTTATCATTAACCATAAAAAAATCTAAAATTAATTTACATTTTGCAATTTTTATTAATTTTATGTATTTTTTAATTCAATATTAAAATTCGCTTTCCAAAGCAATTTGTTAAATTTTTCGCCATTGACTCGAATTTGTGTTAATTATTGCACGATACATAATTTAACGGTAGTTGGAACACCTTTCGCTTGCAGCTGATAACAAGTTGATTAAGTGCATTGGCACATGCCAACTTGTGTATTTGTTATTTATGCGGGCGTACAACAACAAGCAATAGCTTGTCTATACTATTTTCCCCTTGTTTTTGCTGTTTTTGTAAATTTATTTATCACTTGGCCGACACACTTTTCGTTGTGGTCGACTGCGCAGTGTTTAAATGGAGTAGGTGTGAATGAATGCATACTTATATACATAAATATATTATATAAATATAATACATGCGTACATATGTATTTATGTATGTATATGCATATAATTGTGTATCTATTTCTTTGCCATAACATGATGTTTGGAAAGTCTTGAGGAAGTTAAAACCAGTTTTCCATGTTCGCCAACTCTAAATGGGCTGCCAAACTGTGAAACTATGCAAATTTTGTAGACACTGTATGTTAAAAAGCGTTCGAAAGCTTCAATTATGCATAGTTAAAGCTTTTGTGCCTCAGAGTTATTTTTTTATACCCTTAAAACATTTTTTTCAAACTTATTACATCCTTTTCAAGAGCTTCTCCTCACTAAACTCAACCTAGGTTGTTGTACCAGGCTTAAAAGTGCCAGAATGATATTTTATTCATATACCCTACAGTCACTGAAAAAGATGTACATACACCTAGACCATCCAATACATAAACTATTTTAATTTGACAGCTTTCGCAGTAAAAGGTTCAAAGTCTTTATCCATAAGTCTTGTTCTTTGCTTGAGGGGATGTTATCTAATTATATTTTCATTAGTGTTGTTTACTTTGGACAATTGTGTAACTAAGAATAGCATAGCATTATATGACATCGAAATCAAAACTGCTGTTTTTGTCGTAAAATTATTAAATTTAGTTTGCTATAAAAATTATAGCAACTTAAATATTGCCAAATATCATACCAGAATAGTTCTCCGGTTAAAACAAAGTAATAGTCGGTCCAAATGTATGTCTTATATGTTGCTATAAAATTATAGTAAGCATTTTTTCCTGTAATTTGGCATAGGAAATCGCAGTAGCAAGGGGCTGTGGGTTAAAAATTTGGAAAAAATGGGTGTGACCACACTCTCTAATAAGTTTAATGAACATATCTCCGAAATCATGCAAGCTAAAATAAAATAAAAGCGAATTCGCTTAGAACAAAAATTATTATCAGAACGAAGAATTATTGTTCCGTTTAAATGGTCAATCCTAACAGGGCTCTCATTTGGACAGCTAGAACACCGGTTCGCTATGGTAAAAATCTGAAAAAGTATTTTTTACACTTCTTGGTATTTTTTTAACATTTCCATATACACTGATTGATAGTAAAGAAAATGGATAAACTTTCCAAAATGTGATTTCAAAAATTAAAAAAAAATATTTTATACCCAAAAATGTTCAAAAGACAACCAACATTTTTTTTATGCTCAATACTTTATTTCATAGGATCTTGTTAATAAAGACTCAATATTATACACATCTATGTATGTATGTATGTATAATTTTATTTTATATATTTTTAAACATTCACATTATATGCCTTTTAAACAAATATTAGTTCAGTATTTTTATTTTTCTCTAAATTTTATTTAATAATATGTGTATATGGATGTGTTTGTTTTTTTTTTTACTTTTTACAAAGTCATAAGATAGAGTTATCAAAGTAGTGTGATCAAATATTGAAATATTTATTTTTCAAATATTTTTTATAATTTTTTTTAACTTAGTTGACTATTTTTTGTAATAATTATTTAAAATAAAACTAAATAATATTTATTACTAAGAAGATATACAGTTAACAGTTACAGTACTTAGTTTTTAGTGTTCCAGAAAAGCTCCATAGCACTTTTTAGTGTTTTAGACATACATAGTTGCAATTTAGAAATGTTTATTATAATATTTTTTTTTGTATAGAAACCCGCTTGCCACATATATTTTACTATATTTTCAATATTACGCTTCACCCACGCCGCGCTTTCAGTCCGAAGCAAGCTTATTTACGGCTACACAATTTCAAGTTTATCAAGGCACTTTTGGCAAACATTTGCATAACTGTAAATCCGAAAAGTGTTGCTGTATTACGAAATTGTGTTCGAAAGTGATACAATTTAGTGCTTTTTATGCTTAATTACTTGCTAATGATTATGTATATATGTATGTATGTATGTATTGGTATTTCAAATATTTACTACATACATTTTAGAAACAAAATTATTTTCATATTCTTCATTAATAGCTATAATCATTTCGAAGAGAATAATGAACGGCATAGCAAGAAAATCAAAAACAAAAAGTGGCAGTACTTTACTATATAAGATAGGTTAGGAAAAAATATTTTCTACATGGATTTTTCAACAAAAAATATTTTAAATAACAAAAAAAAATTACTGACTCATTGCCATTTATATTTTATCTTAAAACCTATGCATTTAAAATTAATTTACAAAAACAAATTACTAGCTTCAAACTCAAACCTCAAGTAGTAAAGAAAAAAAATCTATAAATATAAAATAAAAAAAAATGTTAAATAAAAAAAAATAATATAAAATATAAAAAAATAAATATAAAATAAAAAAATTAATATAAAATGAAAAAAATAAATATCAAACAAAGCAAAAAATTTCAAAGTAATCAAAATACAAAAATAGAAAATAAATAACTAATATAAAATAATAATAATGAATAATATTATAAAAAATTTATTCAATCTGTATAACAATTTTCTTGATCATAAATAATACATATAATATAATATAAAATTAATTATAAATATAACATAAAATAATACAAAAAAATTAGAGTTGCATTTAAATTTTCTATTGAAAACTTTTCTCACCAAATTAAATTATATGTATGTATATAAGAAAACTAAAAAAAATTTAAATAAAAATAAAATATAAAAAAATAAAAAAAAATAAAAAAAAATAAAAATAATATAAAAAAATTTTAAATAAAAATAAAAAAGAATTAAAAAAAATAAAACTAAAAGAAACAAGAATAATAAAAAAATAAAAATATAAAAAAATAATAAAACAAAAAAAACTAAAAAAAATACAGAAATAAATAAACAAATAATATTTATTTACAAAATATTTTTAAGAATTAGTTTTTAAACTTTTAAATAAAAAAATATTTCAAATTTTTTGATTGAAGAAATAAATAAAAATAATAATAAAAATAAATAAAAATAATAAAAAAAAATAAATAAATAATGAATATAAAAAAAAATAATAAATAATTAAAAAAGGGTAAATTAAATTAATGATAAAAACACTTTTTAAATAAAAATATATTCAAAGTGTTTGATTAATAGTTCCTCGAACTTTCTTGTATAACAATTTTATACATTAAATTTCAAACTCTGTTTCTTCAAAAATATCCTATAAACAAAATTATATATAATATTAAACAAAAACTAAATTATATGTACAAAAAATTAACCAAATATACGATGCATATTTATTTTAACAAGAAAAAATCATTTATAAAAGTATATTTCATTAAATTTTTATTAAAAAAAATTATAAACAAAAAATTATAAACAGATCAAAATGTATGAAAAAAATTATAAAAAAAATATAAAAAAAAATATAAAAAAAATTAAAAAAAAAATTATAAAAAAATTATTAAAAAAATTATTAACAAAATATTTAAAAAATTATTTAAATAAAATTTAAAATAAAAAAATTAATTAGCAAATATATTTTTAAAAAATTAATTTATTTGCTTAACAAATAGTGCTTATATGTTCTTCCATTAATACAATAACATAAGATTAAATTAAAATTACAACTTAAAACTACAAACATTTAGGCAGCATGACCATTTCTTAAATTACTATTGCTTGCTGCCTCAGACGCCTGCTGTAGAGCGCCGAGTGAAACCGAAGTAGCAGACAACAACGCGGCATTCGTAGTCGGCGCAGCATCAGCGCCGTCGGGTTTGGCCGACGCATAACGACAAGCGGCGGTTAGACACTTGCACGAGAGATGGCGATTCTTGAATAGCCAAAAGGTGTCGCCATAATCAAAACTGTTGCGAAAAATTTTTTGAAAAAATATAAAAAAAATTAATTATTTAAATACTATTTATTTAAAAAAAATCAATAAGAAATTTAAGAATTTCCAAACTCACCACAACTCTTCACCCGCTTGTATGTCACGACAAGCGAAAAATGCAATTTTCGGAAATCGATAATCCTGATGTTCGAAAAACACGCGCACCGACACAATATTCGGTTCGCACGAGTGATTATAGAAACGACTTACATTGCCAAAGTAATTTGCATCGATGCAATGACCATTTTCCAAGTCGAAACAATAACTGTCGTCTGTGCGGCGATCGGCTTCCGTATTGCTGAGTATTTCGCCGATATACTCGGATACAAAAGTGCCTTTCGCCACCTGCACGAGGGTGCGTACGCCCCAACCTTTGGTGGTGTCATTGCATTCGAACACTTGTAATGGTATGCGTATGCCATTTTGAACAACACGATTTCGACAAGAGAGCTGAAAGGGAATAAATTTATTTGATTAAATATTTTTACAAATAAAATTAATAAAAATAATAAAAATAAATAAAAAATAATTAAAAATAAAAAAATAAATAAAAATTAAATAAAAATAAAATAAAACAATAAAAAAAATACAAAAAATAAAAAATATAAAATTACTATGAATTAAAATATAAAGAGTTCCGAATAAAATAAAACTAAAGTTAAAATTAAAAAAAAAAAATAATTATAAATAAAAAAATATAAATAATTTTAATTTACAATAATTAATTTATACAATTTTGAAAAATAATAAATAATCGTTCGAAAATAATCGAATAAATTCGCATTTTATTGCATAACCTTAAAATTTTAATTATAATATTTACTCCGATTCCCTCCCACACTCACCTTATTACAACCGCAGACGTCATTGCATTCGAATATGGGCACTGGATCTTCGAAATTGAAATCGGCACTCAAACGACCTTCCGCCGTGTACCAATTTTGACCCGATGCTTCGCTGCATTGGCACTGCGATGAAATGCAGCTAGAAATATCGAAAAAACATATATGCTTCATATAAAAAAAATTTTTTTTTCCACCACTCACCCATCCATGCACGAGCAGATGCGCATTTGCGCTACACGATAATCGATTGGCGTGCAATTTTGCAAAATTATCGACTTTTTGATATACTTCAGATCGGGCAGCATAATCTCATCGGACTCGTCATGCGCTGCAGCGGCCGTAGAAGCGCCCAGCAGCTCATTGCCACCATTGTGCTCAGCGCCATTCAGACTGCCACACAATTTCTGCTCATTACGCACGACTTGTATCGGACGCGCTTCACGTCCGTTCGATATGTCATCGCAAATAATGCGACTGCGCAGACCCAGCGGACGGAATGAACGCATTTGCATGTTGAAACCAACAGTGCGTGCACATTCCGAGTCCTCGTGCGGTATACAATCGTATGGTAATTCGTCGGCTTTGTTCTTGACCATCAAATCGGCGCCGTTAGCGATGAGCGCAATACAGAGGCGGGTAATGGAGTGACGGCAGGCGATGTGACTGCACAAAATAGGGTGGAGTGAAAGAGAAAAGAGAGAAAGAGACGGATAGAGTTAATTTTTGTTGGCTGAAATCCTAGCGGCATACTTACAGCGGTGTATCACCCTCCACATTTTGTACATTGCAATCGGTGCCGGCTTGCAGCAACATTGTGATCGTCTCCAAGCCATTACTATGTAAAGTGGCCCAATGTAGCACAGTGTTATTGTCATTATCGCAAATATTCGGATCGGCACCGTGATTGAGTAGTAAACTGTGAAGAAAGATATGAGAACAATAAGAGAATTGATTTAGCTTCTTCTTCTTGTAGGAGTTATAACAGTTTTTTTTAAATTTTGCTTGCATAAGTCCCTTCACAATTCCGTTAGGTTGTTGTTGTAACGGTAGAAAATATACATACATTGTTGATAGTACTTGGTCGGATAAAAATCCGCGATCCTCCCGGTTACGTAGACCCGAAAATCGCAAGAAGCGTTTTCTAAAGCCACTCACCTCACAATTTCCGTGTGTCCCAACTCTGCTGCCCACACCATAGCGGTCCAGCCACCATCATCTTGTGTATTTATAAAGTCCAAAAAGTTCAATATGCTGCGGCATGAGCGATAACTATCGATAATTAATTGCGCTGCTTCGAGATTACCCAGTTTGGCGGCAATGTGTAGACAGGTTTTGCCATCTAGGCCCTAGGTGTCAAAATTTGAAGAAAATGGAGAGATAGAGATAAAAAAAAAATTATTTTAAAATTTTAACATCTAAATTTTTTTTTTTTTCAAATACCTTTATTGCCAAATCCGCGCCGCATTGTATGAACAAATTCAGTATATCACACTTGTCACCCAATACCGCACACATCGCCGCGGTGCGCAGCTCGCGGTCCAACATATTTATAAACTCCTTGGCATAACCCTTGCAAAGTAGCAGAAAGGCCATCGGCAAGGTGCCAGAAAGCGCCACCAAATGCAAGCAGGTGCCATTAAGGAATTCGCGCATGCGCGTCTTCACATCGAAATCAGAGGCTGCAATATGCCAAAAGACAAGTATTTATAGATTTTTTTAACTTTTTTTTTATTTTCTATATAAAAAACACGCACCGAGTATTTCAGCAACGCGCTCGAGATCGTCATTCTTCACCGCGTAGTACATGTCGCGCGTGGAGAATTCCGACATAGAGCTGCGTGTGCTGCCAGCGCCACGACGCGCATCGCGATTGCTTGGCGCACGACCGCGCAGCACCACATTCATAACGGATTCGGGTATCAGCTGCTCGAAATTGATTTGATGTGTACGCAGCGTACGTAGCGGTACAGTGTTGTTGGGGGCGCTGCCAGCAGCAGCAAGCGACGTTGATGCGCCGACACCAGCGTTTACGCTTGCAGCGCTGTTAACAGTCACAGCATTGGAATGGCCATTTGGTTGCGCGGCGCCGCTCAAAACGGGTAGCGGTATTTTCGCAGCTTTGCTGTAACGAAAAAAATAACGGTTATTTGGCATATGTATTTCGAGTGAGGTCACAATTTGTATTCACATCTTTGGCGCTCTTTGACTAGGCAAGAATACAGGCAATGTTTGGCATTTCATCGTGACGATGGAGGTACGTTCTGGCGTGTCGATGCCGCAGTGCGGACACTTCAGCACCAATGTGGGACTAGTGTAGTTGCTGGCCGTTTGCTGCGCATCTATAGGGCTGCTGAGTATGAACTTCTCGGCGCATTCGGCGTGGAAAAAGTGTTGACGCTTGCAAAGCACAAATTTCCCCTGTAAGTGGAAGCACAAAAGTTTAGTTAGTCTTTACAAAATATATTTTCCTAACCGACACGCACCTGCGTGCAAAATATGCCACAACCGGCGCAGCAATTGTGTGTACTCAGTCGCTTCTTGTGGTCCTCGCACAGCACCATATAGCTGACACGCTGACTGGGGCGCAGCAGATTGAACACTTCTCCGCTCAATTGATTACTACAGCCCACCTTCTGCTCCTCGATGTTGTCAATGGCCCAACAGTAGGCCGTGTCGGGTGTGTTGCGCGTGTAGAATTGTGTTTTCTTCTCGCAATAGCAAATTAAATTGCGTTGCTGCGCAGTTCTGGCCGGTGGTGGGGGTGATGGTATGGTTACCACAGTGCCGATTGCGTTCAACGCGCTGACAGTGGCAGCTGCCAGGCCCACTGAGCGCCTGCTGGGCGATTGTAGCTCTTGTGATGATTCATTTATCTCGATGACTTCAAGCGAGGGCGCTTTCAGTAATTTCTGTTTGCACACGCTAACATTTGCGGTTGGCTTAGTGGTCGCTGCTGCTGCCGACTTCTCAACGACGTTACGTTGACGCGCTTGCGGCTTTCGTCCCGCTTTGGCGCTTGTCGGCGAAGCGGTTGCAGCGCGAACTGGCATTGACTGCGCCGGCGCAGCGGTTGGTGTCGGTGTGCTCTCTTTAATGGCGGAGCGTTGCCGCAGCGTATGACTGCGTCGTTCCACTTGTACGCGCGTGGTTGGCACGAACTCCTCATTGTCGCTTAGGCTCTCTATATCGCTGGCCTCTTCGCTGGTATTACGGCGCAGCCCGAGTTTGCGCAAATTATTTTCCTTCTGTTTGGCTAGCTTGCGCTGCTGCTTCTTTGTTAGTTTGCGCTCCTCTGACAAACGATTTGTATGCCATTTCGCCGCTTTGATTTCACCCAAGAACTTATCTACGTCTACGCGTGGACGCGCAAGCTGCGCTTGCTCCTTAGCTAGCAATGCGGCGCGCGATGCTTCAATGTCGCGCAATAATTTACCACACAGTTTTTTCTTGACAGAATTTGAACCGTGGGTAGTAGCTTTTTCTTCGGCGGCGTCCGCGCGTTCAGCCTTCTCCGTCTTCACCTGCTTGTTACCCGTATGCGCTTTCTCCGCTTCTAACGCAGCGTTGGACTCGACGTTTTGACCGCCGCTGCCGCCACTATCCTCCCAGTTCTGCGCCTGCGTCAAACGCACCATATTAGTCGTTTCGAATTCATAGCGCAGCTGGCTATTTTCAAGTATTTTCGTCGTTGGCTTAATGCGTCGCTGTGATCGTTTCGGTATGATAACGTCCGCATGGTGACTGCTGCGTTTTGTTGCTGAGCCGGGCGGCGTGTGATCGCTGCTCTCGCTATTCGCGCCACTTGCGCCAGATTGTGATTTTTCTAACTGTTGCTGTTGCTGCAGCTGTTGTTGTTGCAGGTGATGTAGTTTTGACTTGCGCCCGCGTTTCTTTGGTGGCGTCCGCTCTTCTACCACTGGGATGGATGGCTTACCAGCACTGCTTGGTGCTTCCGTCAAGCTTAGCGGGTCGATTAGTGTTAGTTGTGGATTTACCACACAAGTCGTGGGTTCGATTTTGATTTCTTCAAGCGGTGGACCATCCTACAAGTAACGGTACGCATGTTAACCTATTAAGTGCAAAGCGAATTATATTCAAACTTACCAAGTGTTTGCTGTTGCCGCCAGGTGTCGCGCTGCTATCGTTGCGGTTACCCAGCCGCACGCTGCGCCGCATCCGCTTGCCGCCATCTCCGCTATTCGCTGCGGCGCCGGTGCCAGGACTCAACGATACGTCCTTACCACTTACAGTAGTATCTTCCTGTTCTATTTTGATGACTGGCAACGTCACTACGTTTGTACTTTCCACGTCATCTGGTTGTTTGCGCTTGCGTCCAACTGTTTTGCGCTCTTGCGGCGCGACGCTTGTTGTTGCTAATGTCGCAGCGTCCGCCAATGCCGCCAAATGCTGTTTATCCTCCTCTCTAGCCGGCAAGTCGACACTTTGCTCAAAGCCCTCCATTGTTACGGTGATTTTTCTGCCACGTCCACGGCCACGCTTCACCGGCTGCAGCTGTTGGATTTGTGCAGCAGCTGCCGCCGCCGCTGCCGCTGTTTCAAGTGCACCTGCTGCTATAGTAGTTGTAGCTGGTGGCGGACCGGCAGCGTCAGTTGTTGTAGTAGGAAGATTCATGTTTTGAACCGGCTCTAGCTTCGTTGTTGGCTGTGCTTCGTCAACGGTTGCTGCAATTTCCTGACTTTCCACTTTGGTCACCGTCTTTGTCGTCTCAGCAGGCAGAGAATCGGATGGATTAGTAACTTCGGACAATCGACGCGTACGTCGTAAGCGACGAAGCGGACTAACACTGGCCGCACGCGCATTTGTAGCCTGTGATTGTGAAAATGCCAGAGTTAAAAGAATTATCTAATTGGAAAACCAGTAAGAGAACCCAAGAAGAAATAGACATATAATTCGTTATCATTGGAGAACGCCGTGGTGTTAAATCTATCTAACCTCTCTACATATATAACCCGGTCAATAAATTTTGAAGAGGCTTTAGGAAATTCTCGTTGGGGTTTCGACCCCAGGAACCATACTACAGTTTTGAAAATAACCCCAGAAGGAATAGGCATGTAACCCTTTAGCGTTTGTTTTTAAGTAGGCTTTTGGAAAAAAATTTGAATGAGGTTCCAACCCTAGGAACTGTACTATTGATTTGAATATGAGATTCCGATTGAAATTACAGTTCCTGAACGAAAAATCCCAGTTAGGTAGGTGGGTTGTGTAGTCATCTAGTGACGCACATAGACCTTATTGAGGGCCATTGTGATAGCATTGGGAGTAGATTGAATTCATCAGTATGAAAAGCTTTATCTGCGCAACTTCCAAGACGTCGTCAAGAATCTTTCGACCGCTAGTTGCTATTCTCTTCCTATTCCATTCATGCTACCCTTACCTGCTTATCGAATGAGTCAGAGATTGATTCTACCGAGACTTGGCTATATCGATATATATCGATTAAATATAAATACCCTCTTTTCCGGAATCTAATTGTAGAGTGACGCCTTTTCTGGCTAGTTCATCTGCTTCATAGTTTCCAACAATACCACTATACCTTGGAACCCATAGCAAATTGATCGAGAAATGCATTACAACCTCTAGATACCTGTAAAACAAGTGATCAAAGACATTATTTTACTAACTTGACGGAACCCTATGAGGCTTTAGTGAACAGCCGCCTGGCTGTCTGTATATATAAATATATTCCTTGTTGTGAGCACACTTCTCGCCAGAACAAGAAGGCTTTCTTTAATTGCTGTGATCTCCACTTGGAAGACACTGGAGTGGTCTGGTAGGCGAAAGGCGATTTTGGTATCTAACTTTGCAGAGAAGATCCCACCTCCCACTCGGCTATACAGCTTGAAGCCATCCGAATAGATGCCTACATAATGCTTACCCCGCGCCCTTGTCACCTTGCCGTTTTCCCAATCTACTCTGGAAGGAACGAAAAATTCTAATCTGACTCGAGATTCACGCATCCGTTTTCGATCTCTTATTATTTATATAAGCCTAAAATTCCATACTACCACAGTCCACTAGGCCTTTAATTTTTAATAAGTCCCTTAATTACTAGTAAGGCCGGAAAAGAACCTTTAATAAATCTTGGTATGGAGGTATCGATGGAGTTAAGCTCTATTTATCAGTTTCTTTCTGAAATCACTTATTTTCTTAATGAAGGTATTAAGTATGTTGATGGATATACGAACGACGTATCATCTTTACACAAATTTACCAGCGAAAACTTAAAAAAAAAGTTCAAAAATTGTACACAGAGCTCTCCACTTCCATCTCTTTCATTATTGACTCAAAAATACCGCAAAGTGAGAGATGAAAGCCGCAAGCACTACAAAAATACATAACCCGTTACAAAAGCTTAGTCTAACGAAGTGCACTAAACCGATTTAGGCATCTCGCCCGAGCTTCTAGGTCCATTAGCACGTCTACTACAAAATCTGAAGCAACCATTTCCTCAAAGCAAAACCTTTTCAAACTCGAAATTACCATACTCCGACCTGACTCAAACACGAATTTCGGACACACCAAATAGGTATATACCACAAAAAAGAAATGAAAAAAACAATAAGAGAATAAAATAAAATTCCATCCACTCAAATAAACACAAAAATGATATCATTAGTGGCGTTATGCACGTGTTTTGGAACTGAAAGCTCGCGCTGCTTTGAATCGATATGTGCATAGACACTTGTGTACGAATCGTGCTGGCAATCCCGAAAGAGGTGGCATACTCAATGTCGGGAGAGCTCGCGCTAGAATTGAAGGAAGTGCAGATGGCCGAGTGAGCTTAATGAAAACTTTCCCAAAACGGGTATATGGACCTTTACTTATCGACCTAAAATTAAGAAAACAAATCTCCAATGAGCTACTTGGCGTGGTTTTGAACTGATATTCGGGTTTGTGTAATAGTAATGGGTCTTCACTTGTCGTCCTAAAATAAAGAATAAAACCTCAAATTAGCTGTTCGGCGCGGTTTTGAACAGATTGATCCTTAAATTTGATAGATAAGCCGGACGACGTTTACACAAGGGTCTATTAGGGGATACAAATTTTATGATTAATGGTTGAATAGTATGGAACTTTGTTTATAACGAAGTGAAACTTAACAAAATTCATAAAATATTTAGCACCACATTGGCGCTAGCTTTCGGAGGGCTTTTAACTTCGGCCAAAAGCTTAAAAGTAGACCACTGTGAGCTTTTAACAGCAGAGTTGGATCTAAAATACTTGCAATTTTTAAAACTCGTCTATAAATCCAATTTCGTTTTACGTACAGGGTGCATCGAATATATATTTTCTTAAATATATGAAATTCGTTGTTATTCTAAAATTTTATTTACTCATTTACTAACACTAATCAGAAAAATTAAAATCCTATTCTGGCAAATATATTTTGGGACACTATTCTTTTATTTTATTACTTTTTTATATGCTTTCTAGTCAAGAAAATTTATATCCAATCCCGTGAAATATATTTCGGGATTGTAACTATATTTCGGGACTCGATTATTTTATTTTATTATACTACATAAACCCTGTCTAGTAGGAAAAATTTAAATGCGATCCCGAAAAATAAGTTTCGGGACTAAATCAATTTTCGGGATTGTGATTTTTAGCTTACAGTAACAAATCTAAGAGATAAGCATACACAAATAAATATATGTATGTGTAAATGTATACGTAGTATGAACGAATCGATTGCTAGTGGACGACGAAAACTAAACATTTGCTAGCTTTCATTTGAGTAGCAGGTAGCAGTGGCACCAAGTGAGGGAATTCCCTGAACTTCAAACAAGTGCCACATATCTAGATAATTCAATTTTTCTATATGCAAAGGATGGATTTATACTGTTATTTCTAGTAAATTTTAAATTTCTTATTAATGGATGACAAAATGATTTGCAACTAAGAGGAAAAGCTTCAGAAAGCTCAAGTACGAATATGGGAGAGGGTTAAGTGCAGATAAAACTAGGTAAAATAACGCTTTATTAACTAATAGGTGATAATTATTTGTTTATTTAAAGATATTTAATAAAACAGCCAAGCAGAAATAGTAGAAGCTAAGAGAGCTTTCGCGAGCGCCAAAATTGGAGTGGGTCTACGTACATTTGTATATTTGTATTTGCAATTTTATGCTTCTTTAATTCTCTTGAATTTCAAACATTTTTTTCTAGGGAAATAAAATTTAAAAAATTTGCGGAAAGAATCACGTAGAACAAAAGCAACAAAGAAGTTAGTAACAGCTAGTGCAGGCAAAAGCAAATATTTTTTGCAAAAGCACGAAATATATAATAGAAAAAGCTGCCGAACTAAACATAAAGTAAATATGATCGTAGTTGGCTAGATGAGTGTTGCTTTAACCGAACTACACACGTATCCATACATATGTATGTACGTAGGTGAATTTTTAGAGGGCAAACTAGAGCACGAATGGAATTGTTTGGCACCAAAGGCTAGGGAGAGTCTGTAACACATTTTATGCTTATATGGTGCACTCTCAATCAATCCGAATGATTTATTTAGGAAGCCTATTCTTTACGAACCGTTTCGTTTCGGTTACATAAAACCTTCAGCAGTAAGTAAGACTCCAATGCCGTCATCCTTAGCAATTAATGGACCTTAAGTTTTACATTGCGAAGAGATATAGAGCTCAAGGAACTAGAATTATCTGATAATTTTTTTTGGTGACAAGATTCAGTTAGTTGTCATCGAAGTAATTTAACGAGAGAGCCAAGAAACGTGCTGTTTCAACGGGTTTCGAAAATAAAGAGAAGGTTGCTTTCGATGAATCATGCGGGGATTCATTGTACGCAGGTCACATATTTGGTATGTCGTAGTCGATTCTAGATAGGTTGAACTTTGATATGCAATAATATTCAGTTACACAACGGTCACTCAAGATTCGTGAGGCAACTTGAGGTCTTTGTCATTTCGATTTAATTTCTTTTTGTAGTGTAATCAGCTTTGATTTTGTAATAGATTGCCTTACTGACAAACGCAGTTGCACAGGGAGATTTCGGGTAGATTACGTTCAAATCTCCTCAGTGACGAAATTGACAAAAGTAATTTTTGTATGAAGAAACTTGCCCAATCTATTAGAATAGTGACATAATCTACTCAACAGCATAAATCTCATGATTAGGTGTCGGTCGGAACATGGTATTAGACATGGGGATGATTTCACTAAATTCTTCGGGACAAAGATCTGCAAATCATTGTTGCTAAGCCTCCCCGATGTCCCACCGTCGCTCCTTCATTGAAGTTTTGGTATTACGTTGTAATAAAATCAATTTTTTGAGTGGAAAAAAATTGTTATCGCAAAACGGATTAACATTTTGCCAACTTATTTTATTTATTTATTTCATAACTTCCTACCTAAATTTCTCCACCTAAGCCATTTTATAAACTTTTGTTTAAGTACTTACAATTTTATCAGTAGCATCGCTGTTGGCCACATCGTTATCGGCTGTATTCACACACTCTTTCTCTGCGTCTACTCCCTGCTCTAAGCTGAGTAGTGTGCTGCTATTTATGTTGCTGGTGGTAGTGCTGGTGGTAGTGCTGGTGAGTTCCGTTTTCGGCAGTTGTGCTGCCGTCGTTAGCAGCATGTTTGATGTTGGTGTAATTGCTGTTGTTGTTATGGTATCAACAATCGGTATGTCACATGAGTCACCTCTAGATGATGTTGCAAGCAAATCCTCATCGACATCATCAATATCTTGCTTGATTGAATCCAATTCGACCATAACTAAGTCAGCAGCATCCGCGCTAATGGTAGCTGCCACCAAAGAATTTTCCAAATTCTGATTTGCTGACTCGGCTGTCATATCACTTTCCAGCTGTGCATTCGCTGTGTACGGCACAACTTGTTGGCATGTACGCTTTGTGTCAGTAATGCCGTCATGAAAGCTATCATCGGATTGACCTTGAGCGACTGTGCCAATGCTGGCATTACTGCTACTATTGTAGTTACTGCAGTTGCTATTGCTGGTGCTGGTGTTGCTGCGTCTTTTTCTGTGCGCTGCATCCGGGCCGACGCCTGCTGCAATTGAAGTTTCACTTTCATGCAAAGATACTTTATCTTCCATGCCGATTGCTTCCTCTTTACTTACAGCCGACACACACAACATGTGTTCCGCCAGCGCAGCGCCACTTGTTGTGGTCTCCGTCGGCTGTTGCAAGTCCTCATCATCCGCCAACAAAGCTTTCATTTGTTCTTCCATAAAATCGGTTGTAGATGCACGATCTTCTTGATCCTGTGCTGTCAATTTTATTTTATTTTCAGTTTTGTTCAACTCCTCCAACTTGTTGTCACCACTGCCCTTGGCGAGTTGCTCTAGTTTTATATGTTTTGTGTTGTTATTGTTGTTGCTACTGTTGGTACTGCCGTTTTGGCTTTGTTTGCACTCCTGTTGAGTGCTGTTGGCCGCCGTCGTTGACGCCTGCTGCTGCTTATGTGTTTGTGCTTTTCTGTCCTTATCTTTGCATGCGAATCGATTATTCACCATAGTGCGCCATTTCAGCGTTTTGTCTTCGGCCAAATCGTGATTGAGCAGCGAACCACCTTCAGCGGTGCTCGTAGCGCATTCAGCATCAAAAGTACTGGACATAGAGCTGAGCAGTGACTCCATACAATCGGCGGTAGTCATGTTATTAATTGGTATTAGTGGGGGAAAACAAATGTCTACACTACAATCTTAAATTGCAGTTCAATTTTTTATCTACATATATACGAAATATTTACATTTAGATGTAATATGTAACTAATTCTATTTCCAATCGGCATAAGCATTTATACGGATACATAGATACTTTTTATATTTTGTGTGGATTTGTGTAACCAAATAGCAATCACACGTTAGCAATGTAATTCAACGTGAAGTATTCTTTTTTTTCGTAATTAATCAGCACGGATTTGTTCCAAAACACAGATATTTTGAAGTCAACTTCAATAATCGAATTTCGTTTATCACTATTATTATGGACAAAATGCACAAATTGTCCAGCGTTTACACATAAAAAATTGTGTTCACAGCTGTTTACGCCCAACGCCCCCTCGTACACGTCGCCACTTCTGCTTACCCACAAGTGCTCGCTGTCTTACTTCAGTGCAGCGCGGTTGTGTTAACACAATTTTAACTACTTTACACCAAATATTTAATATAGTATTTCAAAATATTTAATATTTCCGAATATTTGTTTGCAATTTCATATATGTTATATATAATTTTTTTACGCTCAATCAATTTACATATGTATGTATATTCACAGCTCCACAAATCTCTATACTCGGCAATACACTTTTTGCTGCTCTTGAACGTAATAATTAATGCTTTGCTTCTTAGCACTGCTGTTTTTCTTGCATTACTTATCTACACTTTTGCTTATTCTGCTTCTTCTTTAGCTATTAGTTAAATATGTATTGCCTTTTCTGTATGTACTCACATGTTTTCTGTTTTTTTGTATAATTAAACAAATTATTTGCACTTTTCATTTCAGTTTTCGAACATTTTCAATATTTAAGTAATATAACAATTTTGCTTAACTTCATTTATGTATATATATGTATGAATTACATATTCACGCTCGGTAGATGTTCGATTTACTTGCGCCAACGCTGCTTTCTTACTTCAGCTTCACCTCACCGCCCCGCTTACTCCTAAGACAATTCATCATCCACAGCACGTTCGCACGTCTCAATTTCATTGTAAAATTTATATTTTCTTTAACACTAAAATTCATTTCATCGCAACGCGTTTAATATCATAGTTTTAGCGTTCGATTTTCTTTAAGTCGTTTAAATTTTAAATTACAAACATTATGTTTTTTCTTTACACAAATCTTACTGAAATTCTTCAGCTGCTTTGCTCCCGTCTTGTTGGAACGAACTCTTCTGTTGGCACACTCAATGCCGTCGTATAGCCAATAGCCTCACATCAGCAACGTAGCCGACACTGACGTCGCTGCCGCAACGCTCGCTTGTCGGTTTCTTTCCATTCAATGAAGAACCGCAGCTCGCGATAGCGTTGCCGTCAGGCTGTGCTCTGCCACCATTTGACGCCCCTGTTTAATTTGTTGTTGATATTATTAAACATACGCTCTTTAATCATTCAATTTAGTTGGCCAAAGTTCTCTCGCAATCGCACGTAGCTGCTCCAAAAGTATGATTTTTGTTTACCCCCTCTCCAATAAGTTCCCAACAAAAAAAACAACTCTATGTAATTAGCCCCTTGATGATTGCTTTGCTATTGTTTTTGTACCGTGTGTCGTTTGTAGGGAGTCTTCTGTCGTGTTGTTATTGCTATTAAAAGCTGCTTGTGTTGCTGCAATTAGCGGTTTCATTTGCACTCTCACATGTACCCACGCTCTTTTTGCACTTCCCTAAACTCGTTTACGCTCGCTCTTTGTTTGCGGCTGCCGTACACAGACGTTTTTCTTTTGTTACTACTTCTCAGCTGCTGCTGTTGCTGCACCCCCTTTTTAATGAACTTTGTTTGCTATTAAATTTTTACGCGTTTTTTACGAAATTTTTGTTTGCAGAATTCTGCGCGATTTTCCAATTTGATATACTCGCACTTTCAATTATTTAATTTCACTTTTCACGAGCTATTTTCATGTTTTCCTACAGCAAATGTTTTCAGCTCTCTCGATAGTGACTTTTCCTTGCGTTTGTGCTTTCGGAACACACCCGTTTCGGGAAAACTGAAATACAGAGTTGCCCAAGCCGAAGTGCTTTGACAGCTGTGCGATAATTTAAATTAAATAATTTATTCGTTATAACTTTTGCGAAGTCTGTTTTATTCATTTATTTAATGTATTGAGATTTAAGTATTTTCATAATTAGCAGTTAATAATTTTTCTATGCATTCTGGTAACGAAAAGCGAATAGAAAACGGTACTATATAGATAATGAAAATATATATAAGGTTAGCACACAAACACGGAAACGGAAATATAACTTTGGATTACTTTTTTTCAATAGCACCTATTTTCTTAAATCGCCTAAGTTTATTTCTTAATTCTTCGAAATGTTAATTATTTTACCAAGTGCCTGAACTTTTTTAAAAAAAAATATTGGTTAAAATGTATGATGTTATGTTGGAAAAATTATAATACCCAAGTCTTAAATAGATTCAGAAAATTCAATTGCAAATCTTTTAAATTTTACTAATTATTACAAAAAAATTTCACATAACAAATTTTGATAAAGATAATTATAAATATTCCTTCGCAATAATAAAAAATAAATATAGTACCTTTGACTAATTTTTTGTCATCTGAAACACCCAGTACGCCACTGCACAACACACTGTTCGCGGTGAATTATGACAACCATGGTGAGTAAATTGCAGTATCATTTGATGTTTTCAATATTTTGTTTTTGTTGTTCTGCAGAGCTGAAAAGAAAAGGTTATAGTGATTTTGCGCTGCGTCGCGGTTCAGTGAAATTGTGAATTTTCTAAAGGAAAAACCAAGAAAAAGTCCTAATAAGTGTGTAAAAAGCACAAAAACGTGTTAAAAGGCATTGCCAAAATTCGTAAAAGTGCGCGAAATTCTTTTAAAGGTTCAAAATAGGAAAATTATACATACCACCCCCAGTGAAAAGTTGTGAAAACACAGCCATACAAACACCAAGTGAAAAAGCGGAAAGCTTTTTGCAGTGTAAAAAGGCAATACAATCAAATTTAGTGCAAACAAATAAAACTAAAGCAAGCAAATATTTGTGAAGATAAACACCGAACAAAACTGCTAGGCCTTCCCTTTTTATCTCATAACATTATTTATTAAGCACCTTCAGTAAAAGCGTCAAGACGCCGCCAACAGCGCCAGCCTCACCCCCCGCGGAGCATACGTGCGTGATGCGTGACCTCGGCACCAAAATGGCCGAGCTGAAATTCGAGGCTCCATTAGCTAAATTCGAGGAGACTGATGAATGGGGCGGTTGTGACTTCATTACCAATCAAAATACGATTAATGATACATTGAATTTGAATCTGAAAGATTCCTCGTTGAAGCAGGAAAACAAGATGCGCCTACTTGAAGAGGCTGTGCGTGATGCACATGTGAGCCGGAATGGCGTGCTCATGGCGAACGGCACTAATGCTGATAAGGCTGATGGCGGTGCAATAAGTCCCAATTGTAATTCCTTATTGGCCGCTGAATTGGGATTGGATGTTGGTTTGGCGCCCGGTGATGATGGTTGCGATAAACGTTCCACCGTTGGTGATACCGTTGATAACTTTGCTGAGACATTCGGCGGTAGTCTTGAGGATTTAGTTAATACATTTGATGAAAAAATAACCAAATGTTTCGGAAATTTCGAAGAGAATATTGAGGATTTGGCACCGGTGCAAGTTCGCAGCCAAGAGGAAATCATGAATGAATGCCAGTGAGTAAAAATTAATTTTATATTTATAACGAAAATGACAAATATTTGGTTGACTAATTGTTTCCTGTCAATTTTAATTATGCTACTTGTCAAATTTGTTTTTTACGCTTCTCTGTTGTTGTTTTATTATTCCGTTGCTTATATATTAAAAACTTTACTTTTTTTTATAAATTCATGCGGCATATTTTCCATGTATGCATTACTCTTGACACCTTTGCCAGCGCCTGCGCACTGAATATGCACTACCCGCAAGCCTTAAATTAGAATTGTTTGTAAAATACGCTTGAATTTTCGTGCAAACAAAAAAACAGCACACACCCACTAATTCTCTGCTGTTCTAACGAGCCGCTAAGAATATAGTACATATATATGTATGTTTGTCATTTACCAAACACATATAAGTCTATATACAAATATACTTACGTATAAAGACGATCATAAATATTTGTTACCGCTTTCGTCCCCTGAAACTCCAATAAGTTTCTTCCATACATCCTTTATTGTTGTTGCCTTTGTCAATTCTTGATGCTCGTATGTCCTGCCAAGCGTATGGTGACCGGGGAGCATGTATGACAACAGCTAAACACTAGCATGCAAGTTATTTAGTAGTACATGGAGGTGGTGGATTTTTGTTTTACTCAGCGTTATAGTGGATCGATAGCCAAAAAGTGGGTGTAGGGTTGGTGGTGGCACGAAATGATTTTATTATGTCGCTGGTGAAAGCGCTACAGTTGGTAATATGAAATACATATGTATGTATGTATGTATTGTATATACATATGTGCATGTCTAACATTTGGGGTGGCTGACAGCTTAATATACATTTATACAAGCTGGTTTGTTTCTTACAAATATACATATTTATGTACAAACATTTTTCATTGCAAATTTCATGCTAAATATGCAATTTATCTGCCTTGCCAAACCTGAAACAGGTGTTATTGCTAATGGAATGTTGAAATATGATTTTAGTAAACTTGTGAATGTTATAAAAAGTAAATATAGCCGTATAGATGATTATTTATCAATTTTTATTCTATAGTTCTTCATACAAACCATAACTCACAGTTGCTATGGACAACAATTCATGTTGGAGTAAACAAATTTTATGCTCTCTTAGTTTGAAAAGCCAAAAAAATGCGCTCTGTTTTTGTTTAAAGTTTCCTAGCACTTTTAAAATTATTGCAATCAAATACATTGGTTGAAAAATACGAGACAACAAATACATAAGCATGATTACTTATATTTCTTCTTTATTGGCGTAGACACCGCTTACGCGATTATAGTCGAGTTAACAACAGCGCGCCAGTCGTTTCTTCTTTTCGCTACGTGGCGCCAATTGGATATTCCAAGCGAAGCCAGGTCCTTCTCCACCTGGTCCTTCCAAAGGAGTGGAGGTCTTCCTCTTCCTCTGCTTCAACCGGCGTCGAATACTTTCAGAGCTGGAGTGTTTCCGTCCATTCGGACAACATGACCTAGCCGGCGTAGCCGCTGTCTTTTAATTTGCTAAACTAAGTCAATGTCGTCGTATATCTCCATAAATCTTTCGCAGAGCTTTTCTCTCGAAAACTCGCAAAGTCGACTCATCAGTTGTTGTCATCGTCCAAGCCTCTGCACCATATAGCAGTATGGGAATTATCAGTGACTTATAGAGTTTAGTTTTTCTTCGTCGAGAGAGTACTTTACTTCTCAATTTCCTACTCAGTCCGAAGTAGCACCTGTTGGCAAGAGTTATCCTGCGTTGGATTTCCAGGCTGAAATTGTTGGTGATCTTTACACTAGTTCCAAGATAGACGAAATTATCTACGACTTCAAAGTTATGACTGTCAACAGTGACACGAGAGCAAAGTCGCGAGTACGACGACTGTTTGTTTGATGACATGAGATGTTTCGTCTTGCCCACGTTCACTGCCAGACCCATTTGCTTTGCTTCCTTGTCCAGTCTGGAGAAGGCAAAACTAACGGCGCGGGTGTTGAGGCCGATGATATCAATATCATCGGCATACGCCAGCAGCTGTACACTCTTATAAAAGATTGTACCTGCTCGATTAAGTTCTGCAGCTCGAATTATTTTCTCCAGCAGCAGATTGAAGAAGTCGCACGATAGGGAGTCGCCTTGTCTGAAACCATTACTATACTATAAATTAGTATAATACGAGATGACATTTCCGCCTTATAAAGATTATTACACACAGTTGCTAGCGAGAATAGCCCTTGTGAAGCTGCACACACTCTTGCATGCACAGTGCGAATGTTGAAGTTAATTTTATTTATTGTTCACATCCCTTTAAAAACAATTCATTCTATGTATAATAGTATTCACGTGCACATAACAAATGCATTCACATTCTTCGCCATGCAAACACAAGCAAAATCAAAAAAAATAAAAAATTGAGTTCAATTCAATTACGACCCATATATGTACATACTTGTACAATGGCTGTGCATGCATGCTGATAAGGAAGGCCATAATGACAGTTCAAACAAATATTTTTATATGCACGGCTACTCTAAATTGGTTTTTCGCTTTTTTGTTGTTGTTTTTTATATTCAATAATTATTTATAAAACTGTAGAGATATGTTCAGTACTAAGTGAAAAATAGTGATTGATTGCTCCATACGTTATCGATTATTGCCGATTGTTCTGTTAACGTGGTTTTGCTACTGCAAACAACTCGTAATCTTATCTCTCTATATTGACGAAAATATTTATATAAAATTATAATATACCATATACATATGTATGTATATAAATTAAATATATTTGAAATATTTAAACGTAATCAGCCATTAGCTTATCATATTTATAATATTTTTATAAAAATAATATTTTCATTTAATTATAAATTATTTTTATTGCCATACATTTTTATTTAGTTACTTTTATTTGTACTGTTTGCAGCTATTTATTCTCTGTAATTCTCTGAAATACTCTGTGTCACTATACGTCAGAGTTGCACAAGTATTCTTATCAATTAAAGCATACTTACGCGTATGCTTCAATGATTTATACAATTTGCCTATGCAACTACGTAAAGGCACAAACAACACTTGACTTCAGACGGATGTGGAGTAGCTGCGTTAGTATTTGGTAATTTGACCAGAGCTTACCCCAGTTACTTTGTGCTGGTTTAACAAGGCAACTGTTATATTTATGTTGGTTAGTCGCGATACAATTGAGGAAATAACAATTTGGTTAATGTCACTGCCCTATAATCGCAGCTGGAGTGGGAAAATTTGCTTTGACTATCAAGCAAATAAATATAAAATTCGATATTTAACGTGTTTGGCACCAATATGAAGCCCGAAAGCCTACTTTAGTTCCAGATTCTAAAATGCATCCATTTTAACATCAAAATTCTTGATCTCCAATGCATTTATCGATATTTATCAATATTTATTGCTATTTGTGTCTTTACAACCAAGTTAAATTTCAGCATAATTCTCACTTTCCGTTCCTATTTGGTAGCTTTTTCATAGCATTTGAAGTGATTTGTAATAATTTTCTACCGCACGACGTTAAAGGCGCGCCAAACTCAGAAAAAAGGTTAAATTGCTTCAAGATTTACCTTCCTCAAACTCAAGTGGCGAAATGTATTAGATATTGAAGTGAGAATCAGCACTTTTTCCTTAACAAAACAACAAATTTTGTACCTAAATACGAGTTTACACTACCTGTTATTTGTTCTTCATTGATTTGTGTTTTTTTTTTCTAGCCAGCCAGTATAAACTAATGTAACTTTTGTGATTTTTGTTTCGAATTGTTTATTTTTCTAAATAACCTTAACAGACGCGGCGGCATATTTATCTGTTTATCTTTTACTAATGAGATAAGCACGCACATGTCTGTCTGTTTGTACTTCTTATTGTTTTTATTGATAAGTTTCCTTTTTGCTTTTATCATCTTGTGCTATATTGGTATGTACATATGTATGTATGCATGTATATATAAAAAAAAGTTGAAAAACTGTATTCTCAGCTCTTGAGCATGTTTACTCATAGCAAACCTTTTTGTCGTACTTGGAAATGATTTAACAACAACTCTGGTATCTACCTGTGTTTCTTTTTATACTTTGAATAAAGCATATTAAGTTGGCCACGAAGTTTGTCGTTTATCTGCATATAAGTACATGGCTCGAGCCCTTGAGTTTTTCAGATATCTTTCTGAAATTTGTCCGAAGCGCCGTTATCGGACCACTTGCATATAGCTTCTGAAGGGTATTATAGCTTCGGTGAAGTCGAAGTTAACGTATTTTTTTTTGTTTTTGTATTTTTTCTCATCTCATTCAATTTTGAGCTATTTATACCCTTTAAATTGAGTGTTTGTATTTATTTATCATATAAGCATGAAATTCTTCAACTCTACGTTACGTGTGGAGTTTTTAGCTATATACATATTTATTATTATTTTATTTATTTGTTGTAATTTATTGTCCAGAATTATTACTTGTAAGCATACAAACTTCGAAATCCTGTAAGTTTAACTACCTTTTGCACCTTTTACGTCATTCCGGCAACTCTTATTTAATGCCAAGCCTAAAAACCAATGGCTTCTAATTAAAAAGGCTGAAAAAGCGAAAATTACATACCTTTACAAGCACATAAACATTTTTGAAATATATAAAAGTACGTGTGTGTGTGTGTAAAAGAAAAAAGTTACGCTTGAACTTTCTTCACGTTTTGCGCAGTTAAGAACAAGTTTATTTTTATTACGTCTTATTTTTGCGATTTACTTTGCTTACTTGTTCGTGCCTTGTGCATTTTTTTCTTTTTGTGGTCAGCCCTGTCTCCTGTGACCTGTGCGATGCTGCGGCAATTAAATGGAGTACGTGCACAGTTTACAATGCAGCAAACTGCTGGTCGATAAAGCGGTTTTGTGGTAGAAACACGTTATATTGTTGCCATTTTTTAGTGCTTTTGAAGCAGAAAGTTGCATTACAGTTGCAGTTGACCGATCTTCTTTACATGCATTCTTGAAAAAGTTGCGTCCGTCCTCGTGGTATATTATTATTCTTTTACAATGTTACCTACCGACACCTTTCCACTCAAAAATTGCTACCGCTGTCAGCGCATTAATCTAATTACATCATTTACAGCTATTAATCTATGTTATGCACGTTGATTGCCTACTAATTTGTTTAGCAATCGTTGCTCAATCTCCACTGCTACACATTTGTACATACATTCATGCAATCAATCTTTCATGCTCAACATGCAAGCACTTCCATTCCGAATGCATGGCAGCAGCGTAGCTGTCAAGCGCATTGACACTTCTCATGCACACATCGCTAATAAAAATAAAATGTATTTCTTTGTAATGAAAGTATTAAAGGCAGACAGTGTATTCAAATGAAATATACAAACGAAAATAATAGAAAATAAATAAACGCCATTGAAACGCAGTGAGAACGTTAAGTATGCGAAGCGATACTTTGGCACGTCGATAAATACTTACAAACAATTATGTCACCTGAAAATGTACGTGTGATAAACATACACACATACGTATATGTAAGTTTGTATTATATCTATGTTCACATTTGTATAAAATCACGCCAGCTGTGGGCGTTTTACAGACCTGACACTTGGCAATCGACTACTGGTATTTACTTTGCATTCTGCATACCAATAAGGCAAGGTAGATAGCAGCGCAGCGGGAAAGCGGCGCACAGCCTGAAACATATATTTGCTCCTTTAAAGCGGCATAAAAGAAATGAAAAGAAGAAATATGTATATCAAAAGTATTGAGTGAAGAGCTAGAGAACAGGCTTAGCTCATTAATTAAGGTTCAAGTTATTTTCAATACTAAAATGTTAGTCGAAAAAGGCCAGGTCTGGGCTTTAAGGCGGATGATTCCAAATAGTTTTTAACCCGTTTGCTATATATGACCGATTTTTTCTTGTCATGATAGACCGAATTGCTTGTCATGATAGAAAATTGTTGCTTCCTGTCGGTAGTTGTCGGTAGTATTTCCCTTGATGAATTTCGGTTTTATAAGCACACAGTAACATACTGTACTCCCTTCTGATCCGACCAACCTTGGTGTCATAGGTGTTCGACTTTGCCGTTGATTTGACTGGCTGGTGAGGTTTCACATATGATCTTTTGAGTTTAGGGTTGTCGGCATGCATCTATTTTACATCACCAGCACTTCCATACAAAAACGACTTATTTTTGTAGCGTTCAAGCAGCTTTTCTAACATCCAAAATCATCTTTTAACGTCTCTTGGCTTCAATTCATATGGCAACTAATATCCAGCTGCTTTAAAAGATTTTGACGCGGCTGCTGGAGTGAAAACAAAGATTCCTCGAGCTTATCTCCACGACTCACGAGAAACTAAGCACATCTTTTTCATTCCCTAGTAGAGAAGATTGGACTAATGGTGCTGTGATCGAAAGCTGCAACGGGGAAATCTAAAATCAAAGGGTGAAACAGGAACAGGAGCAGGCTTATTTTGTACTAAGCACTTCTTTTCCATTTCCCAGTGGAGAAGATTGCACTAGTAATGCTGTGATCCAAAGCTGCAACGGGGAAATCTAAAATCAAAGGGTGAAACGAAGCAGCCTTCTTTTGTAATCCATACACAGAAGGAAGCTTCATACCAAATGTCTACAATTCAGTCTTCAGGCCGAAATTGTGGGTATAACAGAAGGTGCCATGTGGGCTTCTGTTCTAACCAGCAAATATTGTAGTGAATAGCCGTCATTGGAGGCGAAAATAGCAGACACCTCGTACAACAGTATTACCGTGTGTTAAACAGCTGGAAACTGGCTCGGGATATTTTTTGCAAAACCATTAAACATCAATAAAACGCCTGCGCAGCAACAGCTCATTTTACATGCAAGTTTGGTGCGAAAAATTCAACTGCGCCTTAAATCATTGCATTCTACCTTCTTTAAACCCACCGCATATAATATTGTGGCTGATCGTGCCACACATAACACCAACGCAGTGTATTCATTAACAACCGTAGCAGAAACGAGCTTCGTACGCCTGCGTAAAAGTGAAAAGTGTCAAACAGTATGTCAATGTCAACGACGAAAATGAGCACATACGCGTCGAGTACCCCACATAAGTACATATGTACATCACATAAGCCACACACTCAATTCTTTACCACCTATTCACTTTCAAACACGCTTGTGGCACAAACCAACTCTGACAGCCTCTGTTTTGCATGCATTACGGCAATGGCATCATAGACGATGCCAAAAGATAACTTAAACCGCTACATTCCTTCACACGTGTGCCATGTTTTATTGACATTTTACTGTGTGAATTGACGTTTCAAACGACAACGTCATTAGCAAGTTGTCAACTCGTACGACGGCGTGTGCTTCGGTTTGTGCTTGCCGCTGTGCCCTGGAGCCACTACAGTCAAGGTGACTTCATCGTCGCCAACGGTATTGTCTGCTGTGGCACGTTTTGCATTTTTATCTTTTTGTTGTTATTACACTTATTAGTGTGATTTTGACAACTGTTTATTGGTTTTTCTTGCCTGCTACACCTTTCTTACATATTCATATGCGCGAAATGAAAAATGAAAGTCAAATGTAAGATAAACAAAATTAAGTAAACAAAGGTGTACAGAATTACATACTTACGCAAAGTAAGCAATATTCATACGCGTTGTTTGCGTTAGTCGCCACGGGTGTGTTGCGTTATTATACCCTGAACGGGGTTTATTAAGTTTACCACGAGTACCTTAGTTTTGGAGAGAGATATCGATCTGTAATATTGCACACGTTCTTTTCTTCTCAAGCAACTGCTTATTTGTCAGAACCGCCGCTAACGGGCCACTATAGCTCAAAGCTGCCATGTAAACTGGCCGTTCAAAATCAAGTCCTCATATAGAAAACTTTTTTATTTGACATGATATCTTCCGGAATTTCGGCGTAGTTTATTGCCCAAGCTAGGGTTACAACATCCGAAAAAATGTTTCAGATCCCTCCACTATAGCTTATAGCTGTCATACAAATTGACTTCTAAAAATCCAGTTTTTGTATGAAAAACTTTTTTATTTGACTAGATATCTTCACGAAATTCGGCATAGATTATTCTCCAAGGCAATGTCATACAAACAAAGCGATCAAAATCAATATAAAGATTTTTTATACACTTTTATGCAATAAGAAATGTATCCGTGAAGGGTATTTCAGCTGCGGTGCAGCTTTTTCTTGTTTTTGCTCTCACTAAGCTAGTGTGCCACTTGTCTCCTTTCACAAGAAAATGTATAATATGTGTTTAAAAATGTATTTATCTAGATATTATGTTGGCATATTATGTAATAAAAACGTGAATGGAGCGTATAGATCTCCGACATTTGATATGTTTGGCATTTCAGTGTGAAAAATATATAAATCATACAATTTTTGAAAAGTTTCTTTGTTTATTTTGGTAAATTATTACGTTTTACATTCTTTCGCGTTCCCATTTGCTTCGAAAAATTCCGAGACGCAGCTTTCATTTACTTATTTTGAAGAATCTAACCTAAAAAAATATAATTTTTTTGCAGAAGCAGAGACATAACTTAGAGGTCCAAAAATTAATAATTTATCATTTACTAATGTGGCAGTGAACAGCTGATATTGCAAGTTGATTGGGTGTCGTTTATCGATAACTTAAGGGCCAAATTTTCAAGCGAAAAACTAATATAATTTTGAAATTAATTTGAATATTGTAAATTACTTTTTTGGAGAACTCAGTTATGGAAATACAAGAAATCGATTTAAAAAAAAAAAAAAATATATATCCATATATGTATATTTACATATATATGATTTGGTCTACGGAAAGGAGCTTAGGTGTCAAAAAATCAATTTTTTGTTTATTTTTTTGTTTTATTAGTTGTTTATTTTTAACAGCTGTTTCCAAGAAAACTAGTTTTCGCACGTTAGCTCCCTTTTCGTGTATATATAAAATGTTTCATATCAAATAATCAAATTTCTAGACTACAATAATTGTAAAAAAAATATTTCAAACAAAAACTCAAATTTTTTTTTTCAAACTTCTAGACTAGAATACCGCTTTAAAGTGCAAATCACTCAACTGTTTGCTGTTTTGGCCATCAAAAAAATACGTTCCATATAAAATCTTATTCAGTACTTACTGTCAATTATATTGTTATTGAACTTTATTACTTTTTTTTCTAATCATTTAACTTTCTCTCTTTGCTTTCAGGTAAGTGCTTTATTACTAGACAATTAAAAGTTGAATTGCACACTTTGGTGGTAAGTTTAATGACATCATAGTTGCTACGTAGTTTCCGGCTTTACACTTTTAATATCGCCGGTCATTATACTATAAATTATAGTCTATGCACACAAATGCATTATAGCCTATTCACACCTACTTACAATGACAGATACGGGCGTGTTACCAAATGATGTGTAAAAAAAAATTTCAGCAGTGTGCATCACCCAAAGGGTTCTATATGCCATCTAAGCACTTTGGGAAAATATATACATATATGTATATATAACACCCAAAGGCAGGCTGTAACCTAAATTTCACTTCCCTGGTTCATTGTCCTTCACATTTGCTGCCTTTCGGTTTCCTTCTATGCTTGGTCGGCATGAATAGAACGCTGCTCATGACACTTAGACAGCAAGCGTAGATTTTTATTTATATCTATATATTTTCATTGCTCTCCTGTGAAGCCCACTCACTTGTTGTTGACGCTCCTCTTAGTATTCCTTAGCAACGCTTTTCACCTTCGACTTCTTCCACAGTCAATGAATGTCTGGATATGCTGTGCAAATATTTGTCAAAGCTGACATTAGACTTCCTGCTTTCTATAGCAGCATACTTTACTTGCCACTCTTGTCTTAGAAAAAGAAGAGCAGAAAAAAATGCGTAAAAAGGAAGCGCATTTTCCGTGATTACTTTTGAGAATGCTTCCGCTCATTTTGAATGCTATTCAAAGTGACAGCGCTCCCAGTTGTCTTTGAAGTTGTGGCAAGCAGCGTGGCAAGCCATTTCCTTTTAAGTTAAAATTAAATCTACTTTAGTTGCGCAAAAACTATTTTTCCTTCCTTCAAAGTATACCCATTTTTCTTCTGCTTTTATTTTACTTTGCGCGCTGTCAATTTTGTCTAAACCAAAACTGTCCTTGACCGTTTCGTTGCAAATATTTATTGCTATATAAAAATTTCTTCGCACTTTCTGTCGTTTATCGCGCTATGATGATGTAATTTCTTTTGATTCATCATTTCGGTTCAGCGGTTTTTCGGTCACCATTTAATTATTTGTTGCTTGGCCTGCGCTTTAAATACACTCGAGCGCGTTCAATTTAGTTTGTTGCTGACTTAATAGACAATTTTTTTCATATAATTATAAAAGCTATGTATATATTTTGACTCATACACCAGTTTTTTATCTTACTTATCTCTCTAAGTTTTCCGCCGCCGCCGCAACATTTCCAGTTGAGGCAAGTCAAAGTTTAGCTTATGAATTGGCTCGCATTCAACTTAGATAGTGCTTCAAATATATTGCCTCCAAATTCATTTAAACTTTACTTACACTCACTCATTCGTAACCATTTATCAGTAATAAAGTCTGACAGTTATTGGCAATGTGTTGGTGGTCGTGTAATTTTCGAAGAAGTCAAGTACATTTAACTGTAAATAAAGCACAGCATTACATGAGCGCTTTTTTTGGAACTTAGAAATGGTTGACAGGCCTATTAGCAATAAATTTTACTTGACCGAAAAAATTCCTTTGTGTTGAAAGTTCGCAGCGCGCTTTTCAGAAGCGTTGAAATGCTCCATTTTTCTGCTTTTGAAATTGGCCCAAAAATCGGTAGTAAAAAGAGTATTATTATGAGCAACACTGTTTTAAAATTTATTGCCGGGCGTTTAAATCACTGTGGTTCCAATTTGCCTTTAAAATTCTATAGAAACACTTAAAAAGTAAAAGGTTGCCTACGTTGCATACCTGGAACGAAAATTCGAATTTATTAGCGTTTACTAAACGTTAAAATCATTTTATTTCCTGTATTATTTTGTTCTTTTGCCATTCAAACATGTTCTAAATTTATATAATCGTTTTGATCGCAGTAAATTCACTCATAAATAAATCGTTGCCTACATTTAGGCAGCATGTATTAGCCAAGACACATACCTACAATGAAAACAATAAGTTTATTGAAATTTGTACAAAATTTTTTCCTATGTCTTTCTCTTTCTATGATCCTGTTTCATTAAAAAAACATTATAAATTCATATAACGGTTATAATCGCAATAAAACATGTCGTAATTAAAACGTTGCCTACATGCAGGCGTATTTTAGCTGAGGCACATAGCTGCAATTACAACTCGAATTTCTTGAATGACTGAAAAATTCATATTTCGCAAAGAGTATATACTTTTGCGAGCTCATTTTCATTAAAAAACATTTTAGTGGAGCCTCAAGTTGAGTTCGTTTAAGATCTAGGTGAAGCAGCTAATTGCTACACTCGAAGTTACGAAACAAACCCTACTACCATCTTTTTGTTAACTGCATAAGAAGATCAACGTTTGTCTTTGTTTCATTTTTAATTTTTCGTGCTCAAACACACACCTTTATTTACATATTTATGTATAGTATATATGGGTGTAAGAACGTCTCCAAAATAAACACCATATAATTAGCAGGTTATGTAAATATGCAATTTGTCTTAATTCTCAGTACAGGCTTTGTAAATCTTTTTTGTTCTAATATTTTACGTTTTCTTATATTCGTAATAAACATACCTGGCGGCGTATTAGCGTTTTTTTACTGTTATAACCGTGCATGTATATTTTAGCGCTTAAATAAAGCCTCATTTGCTCGTTTTTTGTTTCAGTCATTGTCCCTTGGGCTAATTTGCTATTCTGTGTAATGAATGGCAATTTAATGATGGAAAAAATGCTACCCTTGCTTGACGCACACATTTTGAATTGTGAGTGCTTAACTTATGTGTAGCTTAGCATGCTACTACCATATACATACTTATGTATGTATATAGAAGTATTAGCATTTGATTATGTCCATGCGTTGTTGAAGTAAATTTTTGTAATTCTTTTCTCATTTTATTTTATTTGAATAGTAGAATCTATCGAAATTCGATATACGATGTCATAGCGTTTACACTGCGTATACGTTATATTGAATATTTACAAAGAGTTTGTACTACGCAATTTTTTAATAAACTTGATGAGATATTACTATAAAATTTTAAAATTTTTTTTTTAAAGGTATAACTTATCGAAATAAGAAAAAAAAATATTTAGAACATTTTTATTTAAAATTTTTATTTTTTTAATTTCACACCAGTTGTGTCCAATAATTAACATTTTTTTATGATATTGTTACCTAACGGATCGTGGGTATTAGTTTGCACCAATAGTATTTGTGCTCTGGAGAATCTTGTTATAATCCCCACATCAACCATTCATAGGTGGCCTCCAATGGTACATTTAAATAGTACAAATCGTCAAATATCGATATCAAAGCGCCAATTTTTATTACTAGAATTATTATTTTTCCAAGTGTCTCCAAGGATAAGCGTACCAAAATACTATGTTATTCAGCATTTACAATAAGTAGTTAGTTTTACTTGTACTTTGTAAGCAATACTACTTTGAGGTAGTGGTATGAGCTTGCATGCTATCATTGCGAAGGTTAATGTCCTCTTCCTGTTTGCGTTGTACCCGCATGACAACAAAATTATATACTACGTTTACAATACTAACAAAGCGGTTAAATATAAATACATAAACATACATACGTGCACATGCTGCTTCTTAACCATTGTGCACTGACAGTACATATTATGTCATCTCAAACTCAACCCTGTGTCTAATAAATGCATATTATGTGCGTGGGGTGTGTGGGATGGCATAAATTATAGACTGTAGTATAAAAGTACAATAAGAAATTTCGAATAACATTATTTTCTGCGATGTTCTTTGTTTTTTTTTTTCTTCTTTTTTTGTTTTTTTTTATTCCTTTTTGTTTATTTTTTTCTTTCCTTCTATTATGCTGTTTGTACTGCGCATGTGTCGTCTTAATGTAACGCAAGGACTTGTTATTGCGTGCTAAAATTACTACAAATGTGTGTGCTAATAACTGGGCTTAAGTTGAAAGTCGTTGCGGTTTAATCATTTTGTCATTGGTATTATTCAAATTTATATATTCTTGCGAGCCAGAAAGGACATACCAAACTTTTGTGTCTTATAAACAAACTGAGAAATGTCAAAGCTTAGTGTAAGTTGCTTGCTTTTCTAAAATTATGTTTGCAAAATTTTTTTCCTGGCAAAAATATCAAATTATTATATATACATATAATCACAGATGTCTAGAAGAGAGTCTCAGACCATATATAGATCAAGGCAGATAAAAAAGCCTTTCTTTTCTAAAAAATCTGATACATTACGCGAGAACTACCGATTGTGTCCTTAATTTCTTAAAAAAAAAATTTTGTTTTCAATTTTCACATAAATGTTGAGGTTATGTGAAAAAGTGTCAAGATAAAAGTTGCTGAAGATCTTTCTTACCTACAACTTTGCCATATAGCTTTTAAAGTCCTTAATTTCTTAAAAAAATTGCTTATTTTCAATTTTCACATAAATGTTGAGGTTATGTGAAAAAGTTGTCGACAAAAGTTGCTGAAGATCCTCATTATCTACAACTTTGCCATATCACTTTCTATAAATCCTTAGTTTTGCCGAAAATCGAGATAAACCGGTTCCCTCCCTCTTCCATTTTCCGACTTCAGTTTGCACGTAAATTATTTTTTTCTCAATTTTTGTAATTTTGTCTTCTCTTTCTGATAGGTTTCAAAACAACTTTGGTTATTTCCATTTTTAAAATTTTCAAAGGTTTTTCACAGGTCTCATATCTACTTAAATATAGACATTTCAATCACGTAAGCATATAAATTTAATCAATGTTTATTACACGCATGGCTCATCATGAATTTGCTGCCAGAAATTTCGGTCATCCTAAAAATAAAAGTGTCGATTTCCAACAACCTACTAAACAAGCGTAAGGCCATAAACAAAACAAACTTTTAAAGCAAACACTCTACTTTACATACATATTAGATAAGCGCCTAATAAATTATTTAGCGCAGACTCATAAAGTCAAAGCGTAGAGAATAAAAGAAAAACGAACAACATATAAAAAACTTCGCAAAGCGATTGAAGGATATGAAATTTGCCAACCATAACTATTACGTTGCGCTGCTTCCGGACACTGACTGCATAACAGACTGACTGATATTCAGGCTGTCTACTGTCATATACTCTCCAACTGTACACATGAGCTAAGCGTGGCTATTGGTATGACTCATTGTTAGCGCGCAAGTTTGCCCTCCATAACATCTCATGCTACTTCTTACTTGCCTTCTGCGCATTGTCCTTGTTTGGCCTTTCTGCCACTACAAATACTATGTCGCACCGAAGTCATACTGACATTTGGTGCACAAAACACAGGAAACCTTATTAAATGTTGTTGCCTCCACGCAAATAAAAATAAAAATAATAACACATTGAGCGTAAATGCAAGTTGGTTACATGAAAATCGTCTCCAGCGTGTCGCTCGTGTGACCCAAAACAATTTATGTGGATACACAGTGCTGGTTTGGCAGTTGGGACGCCTTATTATTATAATTTGTTTTGGTATTGAATAATCGATTGCTTTTATCGCACTAAAATTTAATGTTTGTTTTTAGTGGAGTATTGTTAGAATGTATCAAGAATCTGAATATATCCTATGATGTTAAAAATTAGTTCAAATACATAGCCTCGAGGTCTAGAAAAAATAAATCCAATATTTTTACCTTACATTGAGTATAGTTCGAATCATTCGATTTAGGTGAAATACGCAACGCGTTGACATTTTGAGAGTAATTTCATATTTTCACTATCATAGAAGCCCTCTTAACCATTGGCCGAAAACTGTGACAGCCAATTCTCACACTTCTCTTCTCTTGAAGCGAGTTTTTCAACAGCAAAATCATCCGCCATAGACAGCAACAGATAGAAATCACTTGGTGTCTGACCCAACTAAAAGTTGGATGCATAAAATCCTCCCAACGAAGCTCCCAGAGTTCATTATAGATGTGTATGGTCTGGCATTGTCCGAATTTAACACAACTCAACTTCTATTGTAGAAAGAAACCGCGATTGCTTGCTTAAGGCGGTCCAGTTGTCGACAGTACAGGCCCTAATAAAGCGTTTAGCCGTAGAGAAGTAGCTCATAGTCGATGATTCCATGTCAATCCCACCAAACACACAACAATTATTTCTGGACCCTCATTCCTGGCTTCGCTACCGTTCACCGCGATTCGATCACGACCGTTTATATTTGACGTTATCGTACGAGACTCACTTTTCATCACCACTAACCATCCCCAGCGTTATTTCAGAGGTTGCAAACGGGTTTTGGGGATTTCTAATTCCTGATCACCGAATAGTTCTTTGGAACGCCCATTATTTTATCGATATTTTCAACAATTTTTAAAATATGGTGTATTTTTTTTGCCGGTGTCCTTGTTGTAGCGGCAGAATTCTACCGATGTGATTGTCCTTGGGCGGATAAAAATCCGGGTCCGTTCCGGTTACGTAGGCCCTACTGTCATGGGAACGGTGCTGGTGTCCATCTTTGTCGCCTGCCCAAACTATACTAATTCCACCCATCACAAAACTGGCTGACAAGTATCTTTAGTATGAAAGCTTACCTTTCTAACGCAATATATGTAGCTTAATGCGATTGCTCTTATGCAACATTAGATACAGATTACTAAAGTCATATATTAGAAAAAATATGGATTTCTTTTTACTAGACGAGGCCGGCGATTCTTAAGTCCCAAAGCTGCTTTAGAATAGGTAGAGTTAGTATGAAATTTGTTGTTCTCTCCCAAGCTAATGATTGATGATAATTCAACGGCGTAACTCCACCGTTTCAAATTCAGCACTCTAAACTGCAAAATTCGTGCGCTTTTAGTAGAATATAAATGTCTAAGCAAAGCTTTATCGCAACTCAACAAGTTTCCATAATTGGCAATGACAACTAAGCCCCAAAAAATTATATCGTCAAAATAGCCCACTTATTTAACTAAAAATTGCGCTTGCCAATTGCAGATAGCGCTTATTGCTGAAATTTTTTTTACATCATTTGTTGCTTATAGTTTTGCCTTCGCACTGCCAACGTTACTTTTGCCTTAAAAGCGTTGCTTTGGCAGTCAGCGCATTAATGTTGTCGTTCGCTTGTCCATAATTAAGCACATGGTTGCCACTCTGCACATTTAAACTGCATTTTCCGCTTTTTTATCTTTATGGCGACCATTTGCGGTTGTCGTATGAATGTTTAAATGACAAGTGTGCTGCATATTAAGTAATTTATTAATTAGTTAAGTGAGTTAGTTCCAAAAAGATTGTAAAGCAAGAAAAAAGGGAAGTTGAAAATATTAGCAGTCAAATAAATTGCCATACGTCTATAATTTTTTTTAGTTTAACATATCTTTGAAGCTTTCCAAAATAAAAAATTTTTTTAATAATCTTTCTGTTTGCAGTTCAAAAAATAAATACTCGACGCAAACTGTCAAAAAGCTTCCAACGTATTGGTTTCTCGTTTGCCTATAATTAGCCGACTAGCGTGCGAACTGTGCGCACATGTTTAATGGCGCTATGATTGATGGCTTTGTGAGCTTCTTTTTAATAAATTGTTATTTTGCTGTTAGTGGAACAGGTTTTGGGGTATATAGCACATAGTGGTATTAAATTTTGTGGAACGGATTTTTTATGCGCGTTAATACGCACTTGACATACATAGTTTAAATGCTATGAAAAATTAGTAAAATTTTTTTTTTTAAGCTAAAAAAATTTATATTTCTGAAATAGAACTAAATATATTAATAAGTTTTAATCGATAATTTATTGATAACAAATTTGGTTTTTCTGTAAATATTATCAAAAGTTGTTCGATAACAAAAATAAAAAAATTTGTGTACACCGATAATTTATCGACAAAACAAATTTTCTATAAATAACGATAAAGAAATTATATTTTGAAATATTGATAATTTATCGATAACAAAACAATAAATTCTTAATATCTGTAGTTTATCGATAACAAAAAAACAAAAACGATAATGATAACAGAATTAAAAATTTCTATAAACATCGATAACAAAAAATAATTTTAAAGTTTCGCTAATTTTTCGATAACAAATCTAAACTCTTTAATTACTGATAATTTATCGGCAACCAAAAAATTGGTATCGATAATTTATCGGTAACACGAATAGAAAATTCTGCAAATTTCCATATCCAAACTATAAGTTCTTAAATACCAATAATTTTTCAGTAGCAAAATTAAATTCATCTGGGTATCATTAATTTATCTTTACATTGTTAAATATCGATAACAAAATATTTTTTTCTGGAAATGTCGATAATTTATTGACATATCGATATGTTTTACACAGGAATAAATCTATATTTCAGTTCATACCCTTCGAAATGTATTATATTTTTATTAAAGTCTTTCAATTAAACCGTTGCATTAATTATTCCCTCCCCAAAATGCCAAATTTTATGCTTAAACACACTAAACAAGCCAACGTGGGCGTTAGTATATACTGTAGTATACTTCAAAAATGAATACAAACAGTAGTATTCTATATATACTCATCATATCATCCAATATTGTCAACCAACGCCACTCTTCTTTCTTTATTGCCAACCCTCTATTGCTGAATGCAACAAATTTGGGGGGTCCCATACGCGTTGCGCTAAAACTACATAAGTGTATGCCAATGCCAGCAACGTCATCAACACAGCATCCACACACACGCACAGGCAATTTCAATCCAGCTATCAAACGTAAAGATGTGAATGAATAATTTTGTGGGGGGACTAAATATAAACTATATAAGTATGTGAAGGAAAGTAAAATAAATTGTGAAGAAAATTCTTATTTGGCGGATAAAGTGGTTGTTTTTGAATTTCCGTGAATATTGGACGTGTATATACTTACGAATTTTTGCAGTTTTTTTTTAACCACCGGAATTTGTGTTGGATGACGCACTAAAGAAATGGCATGCCATTATTTGTAGTCAGGAATTTGTCAAATATTGCCTCATCGTAAAATATGTATATAACAAGTCCATTGCAAATGGTTTTATTTTCAAACTGCGTAGTCTGTGTTAGACGCCTGATTTTGGAATTTAGACACTCGGTATCTCATAAGATGATGTCAAGTAGCATACCATCATATTGAACATTCTGTCAAAGCTCAATGACTGAAAATATAATATTGACGTCTGAAGTGATTGTAAACTAACGATCGAAAAGGTACAATTAAGATATGTTAAGGCCATGATAAATACTCTGAAAAAAATAGTACCCTATGAGCGTTCATTTTGGTGCCATTCCGTTTGCTTCCTGTCCTAGATGGAAAACAGATCATATCTGGTTCGCCATAATTGATTTGAGAGTTATAATAATCATTTGTCATTCCTTATGGGTAATTTTACTCCTCTTCGGCGGTGTTCTTCGCTTTGGCTGTACTTCGTCGCGAGGCCTCTTGGCATCACGAGACAACTTTTTCGTGCTTCCTTATTTGTAATGTGCTCCTCCTGAGCACTTGTGTGTAACTTTGCTATCACACCGAGAAGATCTCTCATGGTGTTGTTGATAGACCGCTGGGGTGGGTGCATTGTTTCTATCAACTTCTTAACCGCGTCCTCTTGTTCAACCATACAGTTTCTACGAGGTTACATCGCCTTTGCTGGGTAGTGGAGTCGCCCAACGCTGATGGTGATGATTTCGCTTTCACAGGTTTGTCAAAACCATTGCTCGGGGACGTTTCCAATTTGGTACCCTCTTAAAGGGGTCTGCTTCCGCAATAATCGTACTATGGGGAGACCTTCCAGTGCTGCTGTTTCCTATAATTCCAAAAATGTTGCTGCTGCTGTTGTTATTGTTGTTGTTTGTCATGTTGTTCTCCATGTGTTGTTTTTACCATTGTATTGTATGCAGTGGGACGGCTTCAAATAGACAGGTACGGGTGTACCCTCGGGGACACTGCACCTAGCCCAGTTCCTTAAGGCCTGTCCTCCGCTTTACCAGTCCGGGAAAACATGGTCGAATCGGCGATCGCCCGGAGCCACTACTCCTGGGACCAATGCATAGGGGCCGAACGGACTGCTTCCTAATATACAACGAAGCGGACAGATCGACAGAGCATGTCCATATCACCCTCTCCATCCCACCAGCAGAGAAAACGCTGTCAACACATCGACGGACTTCCAGTGCGCCGCGCTGTTTACCGGTATTTCTTAATGACAGCCGCACCTAACATGGTGAACAGAAGCTTACCAGGAAGCAGCTCATTATGGGTCCGACGCGCCTGTATTCTTATTGTTCATCATGTCCATGCATGGTGATAAGGGGGACGCGTATTTCTATGAAGCGGTGTTCATTCGCCACAGTCATGGGAGCTTCAGCGGATATGTTAGCTTTTATGCCTCATCCTCTACGCCTGCCGCTCATCTTGCTTATTTGTTATAACTTATTTCCCAACCTGCGGACTCTCACGGTAGCTTAGTGCCCAGCTAGAGACCCCAAATCCGATGGTACGGAACACTCCGTCCGGGACATGTTAAAGTATTATGACCTAGGTGCAACCGAATTTAACTTTTACTTGTTTTATTATATTGGAAATATTTCTGTGTTGTTTGTCTACCTTTGAGGTTATGTTATTTTTGAGTTGTATACAAAGCTCTGTAGAGAATTTTAATTTCTAAGCAGCTATGTAATATTATCTGAGAAAAGAAAAAAACCTGACAACACTAATGATACACCCTTTATCTTTTTCAAAGAAGCTTTTCCACCCACAATAAAAGAGAAAATCGAAGAATGTTTGGTATTTTAATAAGTTCAATACTTTTTTGGATGTTTGTATGTATTTATGAGCATTTAGGCACTGTACAACGACCTGAGAATTCTTAATGTAGTAAATTGAATGTAAATTAAACGGTCATTGTGCTACTTTTACCTAAAAAAATATTTTCGATTGCTTTTCATGCCACCTCATTTTACTTGCATACGTACTTGTGTGAGTGTGCGTGCATTGTTAGCGCACTACGGTAGCCGCCCATTAAGCGTGTGGGCGCTTTCCATGACCAAATTATGAAAATAATTGATTTCTCGTCAACCGAGTATTGTGCGTGTGGACAATGAGTAATATTTTTTAAAGCAAAATAAAAAATTTAAAAACAAATTGCAGTAAGTGTGTATGTCTGTATGTGGTATACAAAATGAAAGCATGTCACATAATATTATGCTCACTTAACTTTGAATGCCACAGAAGGCGGCGACCACACCAAAAGCACGACGCGACGTCATAAATCACACAATTTTACTGTATCAAAAGCACATGCATTAAAGAAAGTACGAAAGCAAGTAAAGAAAAACAAAGCGAGTAATAAATGTAATGAATAAATGTGGAGATGCCGGCTGCTTGCTCGCCTGCTTGATGAGTGAGCTAAGCCAAGCAAATTGCTGAAGACTGTCGGTTGGCTGGCTTCATGCCAAAGACATTTCTGAAATTCTCAGAAATTCTCGGAAATATTTTTCAACCATTGCATTGTGTCATAAAAAAATTCACACCAACCCACACGGCAGGCGCGTCACCTACAAATGTACATATACAATATACATATGTATGCATATAAATAATCTAGATGCAAGCATATTTATTATTATTATATGCAAATCCATGGCAAATGCAAATACTTGCTGCGGTATAAAATTCATAAAATTTACGCGGCTGTAAGTCATCATCAAAAGCCATGTACACATTTATTTTCCATACAACAATAAATATGTGTAGATCATTTTTGCTATAAACATTTTAAAAAGAAGAAAATGCAAACTTCATCGAAAAAATTTACTGCCCAGATTGTATGTGTCAAGTGCATGTGCGCGCGAACAGAAACCCACGCGCTGATTGCGCTGCAAAAATCGCAGAAAAATGGAAAGTAAATATTAAAATATTCATGCAAGATATAAAAAAAATAAAATGTTGCATGGAATTCGCTACAATGCATTTAATTGGAATTATTTCCACAGCTTTTGTGTTTCTTCTCCATCAATTTATTTGTACAAACAAAACAAAGTACGTCAAAGTGACGCACAAACAATTTAAAGGCATCGAGTATTTTGTGGAAAAAGTTAATGCAAATGTAAGCAGAGCTAAATTCAACAAAGTATTTAATTAAAGCATTACAACAAAAGCCATATGATGATCAAAGATTTGTCTTTATCGGGGGATGAAAGTATTCTCTTGAACCCCTTGGAGGTATATATATTTGTACCAAGACCTCAGATACTATTTAATCGGTTTTAAAAATTATATTAGTCACCCGACCGCAATTTTGAACGAGAAATATACGATTTTTTTATTTATAATTTTTGCGTATAGATATTAAATTTTTACATTTCTAAATTTTTTCGATTTATCGTTTTTTTTTTGTAATTTACCGATTATGAATTTCATCGATTTTTCGTAATTTATCGAATTGAATTTCTCATAAATTTTTATATTTTTTATAGATTTTTAAATCTTTGTTTGCTGAAAATTATTTTTTGCGCTACTATAAATTGTTCGTATTTTTGGCCAATTTTTAGAACTATTTCGTTTTTTTATAATTGATTTATAAAATTATTTTAGCGATATTTTTAAATAATTTTTTTACAATTTTCGTTTCTTTTCTCGATCGAAATTTTTTAAATTACTTTTTTCATTATCATATGTGCAATTTTCACTCCTTTTTCGTATATTTTTATATATTGTATTTATCGATTTTTTTATCCATACATTTTTCGTTCGATTTTAAAAGTCTCATGCATTAACAGCAATCGAAATTCTTAACTTAATCGAATAATTTGTTATTTATCGATATTGGCAAACTTTTCCATTTTCTTTTATGAACTACTTATCTTTCCATAAATTTTATCATAATATATTTTCCATATGATTTTTGCATCTATCGATTTTGCCATTGTTTTATTTATTGTTTATACCCTTCTCGCTCTATTATTCAGCATGTCGATCCTTAATGTCGTGGTTATTACTTTTTTCACACTAAGCGATTTTATGCAAATTTTTCCATTTTGTATATTTATCGATTTTTCTCATTTTTATCGTTTTATTTTACCCATATTTTTTTATCAATATTTTTTCCAATAAATTTGTACATTCTTTGTATTTAAATCGCTTAAATTTTTGTGCTTTTATCGATTTTTGTATATATAGTCGTGCATTTATCGATATTTCATTCACTAGTAGATCATAAATTCTTGAAATGTTATATTTTTATTTAATTCGTCGATATTGGTTATCTTTTCTTATTTTTTGCATCTCGATCTTTCGATGAAATTAAAAAAAAATGGTCCTTTTATGTGCTCGGTTTTATTTTCCCTCTTTCATCTAAATGCTAATTTGTTTTAAAATAATATACGCACATCGCCTCATAGCCACAGAGGAAGTCGATGATTTCATTAATTAATGTGACCGCACAACAACACTTTGCTCTACTCTGCCGAAGGGGATTACTCATACGACGCGTGGGATCACAGCGAAATGTTTGTAGATTTTCCCTGTCCATATTTGTTTGTTGTTTTAGCGCACTTTGCATGGCAAATGCTCAACAATGACATGTACAACAAATAGAGGGATAAAAAATTGCTAGAAAATAGCACTTGTGCATACGCTGCGGCCACATCTGTTTGCTGGAATGCCACAGACTGACATTTGCGTACAGCAACAAGTACGTATGTGAATGTGCATATCTAATTATTGTTGTTTTTGCAGTACATTTGCTGCGGTCTATCTCTAGTATCGTCTGCTGCCATTTTTTATTGCTGTAGTCTTGTTGTTATTTTTGCTGGTCGTCGGCCGTCATTGGCAACAATTATGGAATTTAACTATGTATGAAATTGCTGCTGTTGTTTGTTGTTTGTGTTGATGGCAATGATAATGAATTGTAATCGAATATCAAATGTAGCGCGAAAAATTAATTTATATGTACATACATATGTATGTACATGCATATACATACTATTTACATAATTATGAATGTTTTCTCACATGTATTCTTTTGTTTGTGGAAAAAAGCAAACGAATTTGAATGGCATATACATACATATACGGTACGTTCAAAACAATTTCTTCGGAGCTTTTAGTAGTGCCATGCACAATAGTCAATACTAAATTTCGTGAAGATATCTTCTGAATTGAAATAGTTGACTTATAGTAAATTCTTTTCTAAAGATTGTTTGTCGCAAAAGTCTTGCAAGAGACTGATAGCTTTAATGAGTGTTCGCTTCACATAAACTTGTTTTTGTTGTTACTGCACTAATCAAGCTTTCTCTTAATTGAAAGTAAAAGGCCTGATAGAACTGCAAATATACTTGCATACATATGTACATATGTATGTACATAAGTATGTATATTTATTTATCTTTCGTCGTCTTATGACTTGCTTGCTTCAAATAGTGCATTGAAATACAAAAAAAAGTTGACTCAACAGCCGATTCATTCGAATATACCGTTATACAATGCTTGCAAATATTATTTTTCGTAGGAAAATATATAATTAATAATTTCGTTGCACTTATTTTGGTTATGACATTTGAATATTGCTTAAGGTGATGAGTGTGCATAAAATTTATCGATAAATTTAAAAAGTGGAAACATACAATTAATGTTGATTTTTACAAAGGAAAAGCATAACGTTTTTATTTTTAAAGCATATTATTATTTTTAAATAATAAAAAAAATACAAATAACAAAATAATTAAAGTGCCATTCAATCAAATTATACGAATTGTATTATGTTGCTTGATTTGTAATATGAGTTGTATAACATTTCTAACAACACTAAAGGTGTTTTTCGTAATCAATCAGTGGCAGCATTACTATGATGAAACTGTCTTGCGCTGTCAGCACCACAATAATTCCAACTCACGCCACTTTCGTAAATATAAGAAACTTTTTCATCAACACTACCACTAGGCAATGAGTTTACATTTATTTTCTACAAACTGCTTAATCACTTGCAGCATTCATTTACTGTTTTTCTGATCACTCACACGCACACAAAACACACATTTTTCTTTGCACTACAAATTAAGCGTGGCAATTGCTCAATCAAATTGAAATGTGTTGACGCAATGTTTGATGAATGCATGCAGTATTGAGTGAAAGAAGTTTGGACACGCAACAAAAACAATAAAACACAGATACAACGAAGTAAAAGTAGCATAAAAATTGATCTATGCAACGTACAAACCAACAGCGCAAACTCGTTGGCTCACTTGTGCCACTAATTGTTTTGTTTTCGTTGTTTTTGTCAATTGAAATGATGTAAAAAACAAGAAAAACGTTAACTGCCGTTGCACCGAATCTGTTATGTCCTACTCAGGTGCATTTCTTATAGCAAATATAAAAAACAAAAAAGTTTTCCATACGGAAACTTGATTTTGATCGGTTAGTTTGTATGAAAGCTGTAAGCTATATTAGTCCGATCTGAACAATTTGCCCGGAGATTATAGTGCTACATTCGACAATAATCTATGTCAAATTTCGTAAAAATAGCTTTTCATTTAAAAAAAGTTTTTTATACAAGAATTTGATATGGATCAGTCAGCTTGTATGGCAGCTGTATGCTGTAGTGCTCCGAAATCGGCGTTTCCGACAAATGAGCAACTTCTGAGTGATAAAAGAATGTGTGCAAAAATTTAGATCGATATCTCATGAACTGAGGGACAGAAGGACATGTCTAAATCGACTCAGCTCGTCACGCTGAACATTTATACATACATACATACATATATACAACATACTTTATACTCCGACGTTTCCGTCTGAATGTTGTAAACTTTGCCAAATTTATGACAAAAACTTACAATTGTGTGTAATGTTACTGCAATAATTGAAAAATCAAAGTGTAGACTAAGTTTAATATTCACCAAAATTTCAAAAAAGTGTATACGCGATTTTAGTGTTTACCGAATGTACTTAAATGTCAATAAGTATTTCTCGAAATTGAATTTAAAATACAAATTATGTGCACATTCTAGATATTTCTTTATGTGATTATGAGTTTCACTCTTCTCCCGCCTTGATTAAATAAGAAATAGTGACAATCTAGAGTTAGAATTTGTTCAAAATTCTTTTGGTATCATCTAAGCCACCCACAGCGTGTTCAACAATTCCGAAACTAATTTTTATAGATCCTCATTCCATGTGGTAACTCACCGGCCACCATGCGCCGCCTATAAAACAGCAGGCAGAGCCATATTTAAGTATCAAAACTATGCACAAATTCATACATACATACATACGTATGTGAAATAGTAGCCCGCTGACTTCATTTGGCCGCCAATTCGGTCATGGTCATTATTTAATATTGAGGTTAGAATGAAGCGCTGCCTGCAATTCGCACAATTAAAAGAAGTTTAACGCAACTTTTATGAACGCTGAATAGTCTTGAAACGGCATCGTTTTCACTGCTATCTACAAACAAGGCACTCACTTCCGTTCGCCTACTCACACACACTCGCACATCAACATTTTTAGTTAGATAGTATGTGCCGACTTTGGACCAAGTAGAAAACGCATGTGCATTGAATAGATGATACCACAAATTTTGTATGTACAACGGATGCGTGGGTTCGCGTTTACGAGACGATATGAAGTGCTTTTTGCATAAGTGCATGCATAACTGTATTGTGAACTAACGGTATCAAGTACACACACAATTCTACAAATGCTTGCTCATCAGAATAATATGGCATTGTTGTAAGCCGCATACAACGACGGCGAAATGTTGAAACAAAAAAAAACAAAAAATCGCCCCAAACAATGTGCGCCAACAAGAAGTCCAACAAAACTCAATTCATTCAGCAATTCAAACAGCTAGCAAAACAATCTACTCAACACCATCTGTAGGTTCGCGGCAAGGTTGCACAGTCAACGCGCCGATAGCTTTTAGCAGTTCCACATGTTCAGGTCTTCAATTAATGTGTGTATGTACATACATGTACATACATATATACTATACTTATGTTTGTGTGTTGCTTAAGAGCAAAAGAAAAGCAATTAAAATATTTAAAAGTGGCGAAGAGGGCGTGATAAATAAAAATACCAGCCAAAATGCATAATTGAGTGCCGCTTCAGCGCCCCTCACACACGTTATCTTCCATATCTCTATATTCCAGCTAAATGTATGGCAAACAAAAAATTGTCTGGAAATTGAGTTCAATTTGCGCACATTCCGATAATTACGCGAGGTGTTGATGCGTGTAAATGGAAATGAAATAAAAAAAATCGATTATTTTATAGATTTCCAAATATGTTCTACAGATGTGCGTAACTACAAAGTAATCATAAATGTAGTTGTTGATGTATTTATGGAAATGATAAACTAGGCGTGTACAAGGTCAATGTAAATTAATACATTGTTAGGTTGAAAAATTTAAATGTAATGGAGATAAAGGGTATTTTTCAGTATATTTTTTCAAAAAAAAAAATTTTGAAAATTAGCTTTAAAATTTTTATACAAGTAATTGTGTTTATCAAATTTTGGGAGAGAAAGGGGCTCAGCTTATCACGCTGATCATTTATATGCATATACATATGAATACCTTCTGGCTGTTACAAAATTGTGTTAAACTTAATATACCCTGTTCAGGGTATAAAAATGCGAGGATACCAGATATAAAGCTTATGAAATTTTGATTATGTCAAGAAATTGTTAATAAGCATTTTCATATTTCTAAATAGTAGTATTTTTTGTTAACTATTTATTTAAATTGTTTTGAGATTCCACTCAATCGCGCGCTAAACAATAAAATATGCAAATTCCATTCCGTCTGAGAGTAATTACCTTTATAGCTTTGCGCATGCGTAGCTAAATTGCTTGCAATGAAAGCGCGCCACGGCTTGTTTGTCGCCGTTTTTCCTTATTGTCTAGTAAACTTGGCGGTTCACGTCAATTTATTTATTTTTTTTTTTAAATCTTTTTTTATTTGAAGCCACTCAACAAGTGTGCCCACCGCCCCTCAGCGATAAGGTTAACAACGCTATCCATAACTATGTGCCTTCCACATACTTTCTAATATTTTTTTGCGATCTTCGTGCGTGTCGACTTTGTGGTTGAGCGCATTGTTTTCACCAATGTCTTTGTTTTATTTATGTTTCTTCTTTCAATGCTTTATTAGCGCCAAGTGTCTTTTTATGTTTGTCGCTTCATACTTTCAAATGTTTTTAAAATTGCATTGTTTTGCAAGCGCCCACATTTTTTTCGCTGCATGCTTGTTAGCTCTTTCACTATTAGGTTTCAAGTCGATTCGCCACACTCGTAATGACTAAATAATTATTTTCCAGGCGTAATGAATGCAACTGATTGGCGCAACGGAATTTTAATTTTGTAATTTATACCAATACCTGTTCGTGTTGGCGTGTTTGAACAACATAATATATATATTTTATAAATATTTTTTTTGTCATTCCGTTTCTTGCAAATCAGAAAAAAATATTTCGTATTTTAACTAAATATATAGTATATTGAAGTTTTTAATGACTTTTTTAATATGCATTCGAGATCAAATTTGACCCGGACAGGTCCATACAAAAATTGATATAAGCTTTTGTTATGTTCTTGGGAAGTTCTGACCGTTTTGTTTACCTTTAACGATAATAACAACCCTCCCTGAGGCCAATATCCCTTTTCTTTTCATTTAGCGTGGTCAACAACCATTCCTAGGATGAAATCAATAATCCCCCTGATTACGTTTAATGAAGTCAACAAACCTTCCCTAGTGAATGACCTCTTTGTTTACATTTAGTGACCTATCTTTACGAAGTCAATCACCCCTTTGTTTACATTTAGCAAGATCAACAACCCTTAGCTAGGACAATGAACCTCAGCGCGTTTGTCATCTCTAAAGGACATTGTTTTCACTGAGCACCATTGATGATTGCAGTAAAGTGTCTGACCTTTGTAATGCTTTTTCTTTCAGCTAGTGTTGTCGAGAAGAGTCAAAACTGAGGTTGATTTAAAAAAGGTTGATAAGGTTGAAAAAAAAATCCTAAAACTTATTTTAATCAAAAAATGTGCATTTTGGTAACGCAAACTCCTACAAAAAAGTTTCGTATTATTTTATTTATGATTGCTAGCAGTTTTGTTTCGAAATTACATTTTATGTATAATTGCATAAAGATGAAGTAAATAATTTCTCTCCCGTTTTGTGCAAGCCATCGAAAAATACAAATATATGTACATATGTATGAAAGCGGCCACGGAAAGTCATGCTCATTGTAATGTGCAATGAATTTAAGTGTGAGAGTGTGCAGTTTGGGCACTAATTGTAATAACTTTTATTGCATTCATTACTTTTTAACTGTTCCCACAGTTAAACTCCATTTCACATGCTTATTTTTGGCATAATTTTCTAACCAAATGGCCATAATAATTATATACATTATTTTCTAACGCAAATTTGAATTTTACTGTGTGCTACCCAAAGAAAATGCAATGTAATATAGTGTACTTAATGTTTAACGCACGAATTAAGAAAGCTTTTTATATTTAATATTTTTTCTTCATTTACTCGACATTACAAATACTCAACATTTAAAAAAAATTAAAATGAAAATGAAATCATTAATCCAATTAACCTACGGCAACCTCGTTTTCATTTAATCAATTCCAGTTGAGCAATAAAAAGTCTAACTTGACTAAACGTTTACATATGTACATACATACATATCCTCTTTAACACTTTTTAATTACACACCCCACCCCCTGCGAGCAACAGCCCACCCATCATACGCGCCGCGATTCCATCTAAGTATGTGTGCAAGAACCGTAAGGCGCTCTTGCGCCCATTTGTGACCCACATTTAAAAACAAGTGCATAATGTTTTTTCCGTTTTGTTTTAAATTTGTATAGCCATTACTGCTATGCCGCTATCTCTGTTGCCTTGCTAGAATTTTAATCATTTTTGTTCGTACACTATGAAAAGAAATGGAAGAAAATGAAAAATTATGTCATCTATTACTAGTTGAGAATGTAAATAGCGTTGTACTATTACACATATACATATGTATGTATTGTATAGTTTGTAAGCTAAATCCTAATGTCCAAGTAATGTTAGTTTGAAATATAATTTTCTGATTCTATGCATAACCATTTCAAATTTAAAAAAAGCAAAAGAAATTGATTACATGGTAATTTTAATTTTAATATTTTTATTTGTTTTATTTAAGTTCTTGTTATTTAACATTTTTAAAATATTTTATTATTTATTTATTTCATATTAAATTATTATTATTTTTTTGAAATTAAGTTTCTTTAATTAATATTTGTTTTATTTTTTATAATTTTTTTATTTATTTATTTCTTTTTTAGAATTTTTAAGCATTATGCTACACATTATATCTTATGGGAGATGACTACCATCAATCACATTGGCAATATTTGTAGAACCAATCAACTAATCGATTACATTTAATTGTCCTTCACTTGTTTGTTATTCAGTGACAGAAATAAATATGCTTTTGAACCTCAGCATTCCGAAAAGTAAATTACATATATTTCAAATTTTTCTTGTATAACGGTAAATTTTAATGTTCTAAAGTCATAGCATACTTTCTGTTATAGTCATCTACACATTGCTGCAGATTTATGTTGCTGCACTTGACAAGTTACTTACACTTTTTTATTGCCTTAGCCCAAATCTTGACAAGCCTTAAGAGCAAACAAAAAAACGAATTGCACGTTATGTGCGAAAGCTTTAATATATATACATATATGATTTGTAGGCATGTAGCAAAGCATACATACATATATGGCTTGCTAAATTTATATAGTAAATTCTATATGTGGAACAGCATGAATGTACGGCGATTGTCTGTGATTTTGTAACCTACATTTTATGTGCTTTTGCTGGATACTTAACTGTCTTAAAAACATTTTTTTTGTTCGTTTTTGTTTCTTTTTGTCAAAACCACTTTTGTTCATTGTTGTTTGGGATTTATATATTTTTTTGCAATTTATAGTTTGTAAGTTGGCAAGCCGCAAATGAGTTGCTACAAGTTTTGTTTAACATGACTGTTAGTGGCAGTTGAAGTGCTCTTAGAAAATGTGCGCTAAAAAGGCCCATTGAGATGTTTTAGAAATGCATGCGCATTTGTTTCGATTTGTTAAATATAATGGGTGCTGTTGGCACAAACTTGCTCATTAAAAAATATGCTATTAAAATGTGAAGCGTTGATGGCAAGACTGAAAATATATTTAATTAAGCATTGTACTTTTTACGTAATTAGTTAGAATATACATATGTATTTACATTTTTTTAGAAAATATATTATATATTGATAATCTAATCACTTTTTATTATATTTTTCACCTCTACAGAATGTGGTGGACCATCACTGGCAACTTTGGCAATATACTGCCTATCGATTGGTCGAAATCATTCACACGCCAAATGCACATGCCCACATTGAATTTGGGCCAAAATCAGCTTGGTGCCGGTAATGGCAGTGCTGGTAATTCGCTTGATGCCACCACACCGGGTGATGAATTGACCAGCGAGGATGAGGCTGTAGCCAATGATCTCGATATGCATGCATTGATATTGAACGGGCTGAATTCGGAGCATGAGGAACCCATTAAAACGGTTGAGGAGGTAATCAAAGAGATTGATGATATTATGGACGAGGCTGAGAGTCCATTGGATGAAGCAGAGACCTGTGAATCGGAAGTGATAGAGAAAGCTAGAGAGGTGTTGGGTGCGCCATTGTATGCGGAGAGTAAGTACACACTTCATTCTTTAATATTCCTTTTCGCTAAACAATAATTTTCTTATAGAATTGCAATATTTATCGATATCACAATTGAATGAGCTCTACATGGAAATGGAAATGCTCATACAGGAACTCAGCGAGACACTAATCAATGAATTGGCGTTGCGCGACGAGCTCGAATATGAGAAAGAGCTGAAGAACTCGTTCATTTCATTGTTGCTGGCGGTACAGAATAAACGTCGACAGTATCATGTGGAGAAGAAGCGTGGAAAATTGCAAGGTAAGTCAATAGCTATTTGAATGCGCTGTAGATTGGAGTAGTTAGGTTGAAGGCGTGTCAAACAAAACCGAATTTTTGAACTATAGAAAACTAACCTTTTGATTACATAAGAAGCCTGAAATTCGCACGAAAATTTTAATTGAATTTGGAAATTATAAATTTTTTTATATCATTTTTTTATATATACAACTTTAAAAGCGTTTTTAAAACTTTAAGATCAATTTGAAAATTTTCAAAATTATATAAACAAACCTATCCTAAATGTTTTTTAAAGTAGTTTTTTTATAAACTGCTTGAATAGGGTTTCTAAAACTTCAGCATATTTTTTTAGTTTTGTTTTTGTAAACTGTCTGAAGAGCGTTTCTAAAACTAACGGCAATTAGTCAAACTGTGTAAACACACATAACCTAGAATTAATTTGAACTTTCTGAATTCCTTCGAATTTTAAAACACGTTTTAAAAGTAAGATGAAGGTATAATACGTATTAGAAAGCCGGAGCCTGCTCTTAAAAATATATGTCCTATAGTTTTTGAGTCAAAATTTGGAAATCCTATAAAAAAGCCTAACTTAGAATTTTTTCGAACTTACAGCATTTTTTCGAAAATTCTAAACACGCCATAAAATCAACATTGAGGCACGATTAAACAGAAGCCAGCTATTAAAATACATTTTCTATGGCTTCTTGGCCAAAAATTTATTTTTCTCTAATGCCAACCGTTTAATAGAGAACTATAACACTTTTATAGAGCTAATAATCCACAGATTATATTTTGTTTATGCAGAGTGGACGGTTTAGGACTTGCACCGGCCGATATGATCTAAGCGTCCGTATATAAATACTTTATTCGAGAAATTTAACCAGTTAAGACGCATTGGCTTTGGTTTTATAGACGGAGAAGGTTTTGGACTTTTTTCGAAAATAGACTTTTGCTCCTATTCAAGATGCGCTTCATCTTCGATTCGTTTGTCTTCGGTTTTATTAAGAATTTGCTATATATCATAGCTAAGGTGAAAAAGATTTCGAACGTATACGATTTTCTTCAGGATGCGCTTCATCTTCTATTAGTTTGTCATCAATTTTATAAGAAATCAGCTATAAATCGCAGCTTAGTAACAGGCGGAAACGATTTCAAACTTTTTTTTTGAACATAGGGGTCTTTGATTTGCACACAAACTTTTTTTTTGTAGATAATCGTTTTTTAAGGTTTTTCGTGCAAGAAATTTGGAAATTCGTTTTCAACTGCCCATGTTAACCGTTATTAAATAATATTTTTGGTGATCGGTAATAGTTTTAAGTTAAACAAAGCACTCAAAGCGTGCGGTTATTATTATTTTCCATTGTAATTACCAGGACCGGAGCCAAAGTATCTGACCACTGTCATACCTTACCACATGGAGAATGGCACACCAAACAACCAGTCCTTGCAAGTGCTAATCAAAAGTGAGTACCAACAAATTATCTACACAAAGAATCAATTTAATTGCATTTTGCTTTGCTGCTTTTCAACTTACAGTACTAAAAGCAATCAATGAGGACAGTCCAACCGTACCCGCGCTGCTAACGGACTACATACTGAAAGTACTCTGCCCCACATAAATATGCACTGCATGTGAGCAGTCAGCTGAGTTGTTAGGTGTTTTAGTACGTAATTGCAGTCGATACATTTAGAACAAAAAAGAATACAAAATACAACAAAAAAAAGAATAGAAAACTCATATACATTGAGTAAAGAAGAGAAGCTAATTTAAATGAACAATTCTAAGTTATATAAAAAATATATTTCTTATTAATGTTTTTCTATTTTTAGTTACTAATTAAAAGCAAAAACTAAAACATGCGAGTAATAATAATGCATAAACATAGAAGATTTTAATTAAAAACGTAACGAGTACCATATATATGTATGAGTGTATAGTTTATAGACCGTTATTTTTGCCGGCATTAACGAGCGCTAACAATATCGAAGCGTGCGGGTTATTTAGTGCTCTTGGAAAGCGAGAGTTTTCAATATGCAAAAAAATTGTTTGTACACCCGAAAGGATAATGCATGAATTTCGACGGAAATATATTCATAAGCAGGCGTGAAATTAATGAAAAATTGTACAATTGGGAAAAGTTATTTAAATTTAAGATAACTGCTATGCAAATTAAATGCGCATTGCAAAATCTGCGCGCTGAAGAGCTAGTGAATTTCATTTAACCTAAACTGCCTACAATCAATAATAATTTATTTAGGTCTTTTGGTAGAAATAATAATTGTTGGAGCGTAAAAATTAATTTGTATCGCAGAAAGGATATTAAAGCCATATAAAATAATTTTCTGTGCAAGATTTTAAAGCTATATTCGATACTTTTTTGTTAAAATTATTAAAAGCAGCAAACTTGCACGTTGCTTGGCTGTTAATTTTTTCCACAATAGTTTTAAATTGCTTCAAAATATTCGTAAACACAACAAAGTGTTAAAGTAAAATCAGTAAAATACAAAAAAAAAACTCTTTATAACAAAATCATTGAAATTCTTTTGCAATGAGCACAAAAATAAAAATACAGCTTCGATATTATTTGCTCACGTATGTATGAATACATACATATATCGCATGTCAAAAATATTTTGCGTAAAGCATGCATGTAAGGTATGCATGTACATATTAATGCCGCAAAAATTATTTATAAAAACAACTTACATCCATAATTTTGTAAAGCTTAATGTAATTAATTGTAATTTATTATTTTATAAAATCAATTAGCTGTGTTGCTTTGCGTGTAAGTCAAAAAACATTAAAATAACAGTTATTTGAAAAATGCATAATTATAAACCTACTTAGATATATACAAACATATGCATATACAGTGTGTATTGTGTGCATTTGCGCAAAAAAAGCGAAGACAAAATACAAAACTTGCATTTTTTGCACACTTTTCTTTAATATTACAAGCGTTTATTAGCCGAATTTATTCCTTGTGTACTCATACTGCCTTGTAAGAAAAATGTGTAATTTTGAAAGCATTTGCAATTTTTTTCTTCTAAGTTGTTACCATATATGTACATATGTATGTACATACATTGCTTTGAGAAATATTTCCAATTAACGTTTATTAAAAATAATGCATTGCGTTTAATATACATATGTATATGGAAATAATTGAATATTGCTATTTTATACTTTTCGAGCGATTTTTCAACACTTATGTTTTTTCATATTTTAATTTTAAAAATTTTTGCCTGAAATATTTTGTGTATTAATTTTTTATTTCAGCAATATTTGTTTAAAATATTTATATATAATTTTTATAACTTGAAAATTTTTATAATTCTTTAAAATTTACATTTTTTCGCACTTTTTATATTTTTTAATATTTTTTAAAAACCGAAAATTAATTTTTGTATATAAATTTTTTCATTTAATTTATGTATATACATATGTATATTGAGGTTGATTTCTGCTATTTATGCAGTATATGATTTTTTTTGTTACTAAATCCTTAATTCACACTTCCGTACATTATTATTTTATGTGTTGCAATTTTCAAGCAATTTTGAAATTAATTAATTAGTTGTTTAAAATTTCATAATAATCATAATAATTTAAATGAAATAAGCTAAATAAAAAGTAGCTATTAATTAATTTACAGTGGCCATATTAATGCTTTCAATATTGTAAAAAAATAATGCAAATAATACAACAAAATCTTTATTAAAATACTTTTAGCCTTAAATACAAAAATTAAAATAAATTCCTGCAAAAAATAATGTTTGCTTAAAGTTTTAAAAAATATGCATACAAAATATAATTTTTGTTTAAAATTTTAATTTTATGAAAATTATATACATATTTAAATTTTTAATTTGTTGAAAATTATACACATATTTAAATTTTTAATTTAATGAAAATTATATACATACGTACATATACGCATTTATCCACTAAAGTCGTGTACTCACTGTAAATTCTCTATAAAAATAGGTTGATTTGTTTTAATTTAATCAGTTAATATTTTTTTACGCATTGACAGTTCACCAAATCTTCAACTCAAAAGCTTTTTGCGACATACTCTTATTTTGTATGAAAAATGTAATAAGAAAACTATTTCTTCCTACGCACTGTGTTAAATTTATTTTAGTAATTATAACTATTGTTATTATTCTTATAACGTCGTTTTGTTCAAAACTGCAGCAATATTTTTTATTGTTTTTTAGAATAACAGTTGTATATTTAAAAAAAATGAGATTTTAAATTTTACAAGTTAAAAAAATAATATTTTTTAATTGTAAAATATGTATAATTTTAATAAAGCCTATTATTTTTCATTTTATGTATGCCAAAATTGTTTAATTTTATTTTTTATAAACTTTTTTTCACGAAATTTCAAAAATTTTATGCTTAAATATATTTTTTTATTTGTAAGAATATTAATTATTGTTTAGATTGTTATGTATTTATATTTAAATTTTTTTTTATTTTATGACTATTTTCAATATACATACATATGTATAAATACATATGTATATATATGTATGTATACCATCTGATCAAATTCAAAAATAAAAAAAAATTCTATATAATTTATATTTTATTCGGGTCAAATTTGATCAGATAGTACATATACATATATGTTTTTGTTTTATATATTTACTTTGCGTATTATTATTGTGCCTCCTAGACATTTGTTGGGCAGTTGTTTTCTCTAAACTCATAAATTGAAGATCCATTAGTTTGAAATTCACTCTAACTATCCTTATTGTCACCAATATTATGAAATTCACCATTGCCTATACTCACCATGATAGTAATACGCATCTGGATTTTCTAGAACGATATTAAATTTGACGTACTTCAACATAATTCCTAACCTCTAACTTTGCTTTTCTCTCTCTACTGAATTCATCTATAAATTTTTTGAAGTCTCTGAATGTAGTTACGCCCTTTTTTACAGTTTAGTATTATACCTGTCATCCAAAAGTTGAAAATTTCTAAATGCATACAATATTTTTAATAATTACTGTAAACACAATACCAATTGTTGCTTATTTTTTTTTGACAAAACGTCATCTAATCACTTATCATTAAGTGTGATAATCAGCTGACCAATCATACGAAAATCATATTATGATTAGTATTTGTAAACTTTTGTGATTTCCTCATTATTTTCTTCGATTCTATACTCAAGCGCGTAGTGGGGTGAATCAAAATAATGCTTCAACTCGCACAGTTGTATAACTAACCTCAAATTTCTGCTAACACTTTTTAAGAAAACAATAATAACTGCTTATACAAATAGTATATTAACTCAAAATCCACTTATTCACCGTTCAATGTCTACTATTTCCATTAACAACCGAAAATACTTGCCCATTTGTTTATAACTAACTAAAAATAGCTAAAGAAAAACTCAATCATATATAAATCGAGTCGAAAGCACCCATGCATGTTTATCATCTTGAACAATTTCCACACAGCTTTAACACATGCAGCTTTTAGAAAAATATTTCTAATTAATCAAACAAATCAAACAAACATACATAAACAGTCGCTAGGACGTTAGCTAAAAATAGTACGGCTTCATATAAGAAATAATTAAAACAACCATACGCAATTAATAAACAAACCAATAAAAATGTAACCCCAACAGTTGGAATTATGTATGTAGTTCAGTGTCATATTAAATGAAACAAAAAAGAAAGAGAAAAGAAATTACAACACAAACAAGCACCCTAGGTACCTTAAAAAATTCTATTTACATGCAAATAAATAATGCAAACCTATTGAAATCTCTAGCTTCAATAAAAAATTATTAACCAATTTTTTCAATTACCTTCTCCTATTAAAAAAAATTATAATTAAATTAAAAAAAATTATATTTTTTAACTACCCTTTACTAAAAAAAATGTTAAAAGTACTGTAAAAATATATAAAAAATTAAAAAAATTATTGTCCACTTATTTTTTAACTACCCTTTACTAAAAAACTAATTAAAAGTACATTTTTAATAAAAAAATTTTTTTTTAACATTTTGTTTCAAGAAAAACTATATTTTTTTCATGACTATTTATTTGACATTTTTTTAAGAAATCATTTTTCTTTTTAATAAAAAAGAGCTTTTTTTATGAACATTTTTTTGCTTTTCATTATTTACAGTTTTTAATAAACATCAAAAAAATGTTAAGATAAAAAACTTAAACGTTTTCAAAAAAAGTTTTGTTTTTTAATTTAGTCCCTTTCATATACAATTTTTACTAAGTAAATCAAAGAACAATTCTTAAAATAAAAAAAAAACAAAATTAGGCGACTTCAAATAATATTAATTTATTTTATTTTATTTTTGTTCTTTGTTAAACTCATTTCAAGCACAAACCTAACTAAATAATTGCCTAAATATATTAAACAGAAAAATAAATAAAAATAAAATTTTAAGACAAAACATAATACATAAATAAACTAAAAAGCAACAACAATTTATAAAAAAAAAATTGTACCAAAAAAAATCAATGAAAATGGCGATAAATGTATTTGACGAAGTTTTTGCTTATCAAGCAAGTAAATTTCAAGAATGTCCATGTTTATTAGTTGTAATAAAAGAAATTAAATATTTATAATAATATTGCAAACAAAAAAATATTAATAAATGCAGACAACTATCAAATACTGAAGTTATCAAGCAACAAAGCTTACATAATTTCGTAGAAAGAGCGAAAATGTTTACAAAAAAACAAAAACATTTAATATAATAATAATACATTAACACAAATTGACCATAATAAGCGCGTAAAAATATTATTATAATAAATGTAATGCAATTCTCTATATACAAATATTTAAAAATGCTTAAATAAAAAATTATGGAAAATGCACAAGAAAGTGGCTAAAAGCTGATTTCATCAATATTCGTACGTTTAATATCATAGTGCAGCATTTTAAGGCCGAATTTCTGACACATGTAGGGCCCAAAGCTTTAAATTAATACCTCAAAGCTTTAATAAAATCTTCAACCATTGCTACTAGAGAAAATGTGATCGCGTATACATATATATATAGTCGAGCATGGCTAAATCGACTCAGCTCGTCGCGCTAATCATTTATACCGGGTTTCCCAATAGGGATAATATGATTTCTAAGTGTCATTTCGGCCATTTTTAATATTTTTATGATCATAAATGACCGTCTTGTTGGAACGAGATGTTGTCAAGATCAACTTCTTCCAATTGCGGTCATAAAAAGTAAGTTATTATCGATCCGTCGAAAATATAAAAGAAATGCTTCGGAAGTAACATCTATACATACTCCATCCATATCTTGGTTTATCTTCGAAATAGTAACGTTTTGCGTACGATCGGTATTTACATTTGATCTACACACATTTAATTTGGTAGCACAGATGTATATTTAGATTATCAGTTCTAAGTGCTCAAGCTTATTTCTTAAACACAACCGGTTATGACCAGTTAGCTGTTAATTTACCAAGTTCAACACACTTCTGTTGTGCTCGAGATTGTCAAGTTTTTTTCTACTTTTGACGCATTTTCGAAAGAAGTTCGAAAAATGTACCTACATACATACTATATGAAATATTCCTTATTTATTAGCACTTTGGGGGCTGGGACTGTACATATTTATGATATACATACTACAGATTTGCGATAAGCCAGAGCGTACCGCTGTCTAGTGGCGCACATGGGTCTCTGACAATAACAACACGAACCGAGGCACGAATGTTACCGAAAGTAAATTGTACATATAGCATATTTGGTTTTTCATAAGTTTTATAGCATCCCTCAAATGACGAGACAAATAAACTGAATTTGTCTTATCAGTCGCACATTTAACAGCTTTCGGCTGCATAAAATAGAGTATCTTGAAGAGCTTTTTGATTACAACCACTTGAGAACACCAATTTTTACTCTGCTTATCAGCGGCAAGCGCACGAGCTTATCGAGATAGCGTTTAATAGCACTTATAATAAGAAAGCAGCTTCCTTCGAGCATCGAATCGGTACAAATATACACGTATTGCAAGCGTAGAAAAGTTAGTCTCATTCGAACACTTGAGCGCAATGGTTGAGAAAGTAATTTTGGCTTATTCCGGCGGTCTGGACACCAGCTGTATCCTGAAATGGCTTTTGGACAAAGGTTATGAGGTGATCTGCTTGATGGCCGATGTCGGCCAGAAGGAGGACTTTACGGCGGCACGTCAGAAGGCGCTAAACATCGGTGCCACCGAGGTGATCGTCACCGATGTGAAGGAAAAATTCGTGGAACACTACATTTGGCCAGCCATACAAATGGGTTTGATCTACGAGGAACGCTATCTGTTGGGTACTTCTTTGGCGCGCCCTTGCATCTCTGTTGCGCTAGTAGAGGCGGCCAAGAAATATGGTGCCAAATATTTAGCGCACGGCGCCACAGGCAAGGGAAACGATCAAGTGCGTTTCGAATTGAACGCGTACGCGTTGCTGCCACATATTAAGGTGAGATATTCGGAGTTCGTGCTAATTTTCGAAAAAAAAAAAACACGCGAACAATCCAGAATCGTAGTCATGTCCGTGAATATAATACTTTTGTCCTCGAAATCGAACGGTAATTGTTTGGATTTGTAGTGATCTCCAAGATTTTACTCCTCACGTCAAAGTAACCGCGATAATACCAATCGAATTCATGCGTCTCGCGTTCAAATGTTACATCATTAAAAACATCTAGCGTCCAGACCTGTCAGCTGACTATGCTAACTGTATCCCTTCAGGCAGAAAGCTTCAAAACACATTAGCTCTGAAGCTTCCGATTCGTGCTTAATAGATCTAACTTATCTATAGGAATTATGAAAGAGCACAAGCGTCGGAACTCCTATTCGTTTGATCTACGCAAAACGTTAAAATTCTTAGCAGTTCGTCTTCGTTATCAGCGCCTCAAAGCGGTACTTATCTGCGAGTAAACTTCTTGGTCATTGCCAAGCACTAATCTAATATTCACTTTATTTGATTAGTCCATGCAAGGTTATCACGGCCGTAGGCATACACTCAGGTCAAACGCGCATTAAATTATTTTGCAATATGTTCGGACCCGATAATTTGTCATAATTCGGTTAATGGATTGTGTTATATGCTTGTAACGGCTTATACGTTACCCTTTTCTTCGAAGATTTTTTTTATATCAACGTCAAATAATTTCTTACAGATTATCGCACCATGGCGTGATGAGGAGTTCTGCAATCGCTTCCAAGGACGCTTGGATCTTATCGAATATGCGAAAAAACACGGCATACCAGTTAGCGCTAAACCGGCCGCTCCATGGAGCACAGATGCCAACATCCTTCACATCAGCTATGAGTCGGGCGTTTTGGAAGATCCCTTCCACGTCGCACCCGAATCTTTGTATGAAATGACTGTTGATCCCATCACAAAGGCACCAAAGACACCCAAACGTGTTTCAGTACATTTCGCAAGCGGCTTACCCACTACTGTGGTCGACCAATCCACGGGCAAGGAATACACAAAACCTTTTGAAATACTGCAATTCTTGAATGAAGTAGGAGGTGCTTATGGTATTGGTCGCATCGATATTGTTGAGAATCGTTTTGTGGGACTTAAATCCCGCGGTGTCTACGAAACACCCGGCGGCAATATACTTTTCACTGCCCATCAGGATTTGGAAGTGTTCTGCTTAGATCGCGAGGTGTTGCGCACGAAGCAAGTTTTGCGCAATCGCATGGCCGATTATGTATACAATGGCTTCTGGTTCAGTCCGGAGGCGCAATATGCACGTCGTTGCATCGAAATATCCCAGGAGCATGTAAGCGGTGAAGTTATTGTTGAATTAGCACCAGGTTATGCGCGTGCTATTGCTCGTAAATCGGCCAAAGCGTCGGGAGGTTTGTACAATGAGGAGCTGGTCTCCATGGATGTACATGGAGGATATGTGGCAAATGATGCGAGCGGTTTCATTGCTATCAACTCGGTGCGCATTCGAGAGCATGTGCGCGCTTTTGGTGATTACGAGCAACACTGAAATTTATGGGATCTTAGTGAAGGATTGATTAATGAAAGTGAACGTTATTTTTTTAATAAAGATTAAAATATAAACAAACTAGAAATGCCATATTCGGGATTAAACTCAGCTGAGTCGAACTAAAGACGCTAATTTGTAAGAAAAGTGTATCCGAAAGAAATTATGAAAATTACTTCGGTCGTTGTTGTAGCTTCACGTCTGAGAGCTCAGTTATGCTGAGATTTTTTTTTTTTATATAGTAAAGTAAAAGTCGAAGATTTCTTCCTTGAAGAAAAGTATGTATTTGAGTCCGGGCATGGCAACTCTGTTCTTACGTTACGTTAAACACGTAGTCATCTGTTAATTGACATATGTAAATAAACAAAACATTTCTTAAAGCCGGTCAGTGGACAATTATTTTGCACAATAAATTAAGGAAAATGTTAGAGGAACATCATGCTGTAGGCAGCTTGTTATTTATGTACATTTGCGCATTGTATAGACGTTTAAAACGTGATCCGCCGGTAGAACTAGATGAGGAAAAAAGCATTGAGCCAGCAATAAATTTCGAGAAGTTTGAGAAACGTCCAGGAAATTTTGAGTCGTCAGAAATTCTTTCAGATGAGGAAAAAAGCATTGAGCCTGCAATAAACTTTGAGACTTATAGTAAGTTTAAAAAACGTCCTGGAAGTTTTGAGACGTTGTTTCTACCAATGAAAGAACAAAACAGTTTAGAGTTTTTCAAAAATACGTGCATGAATGCTGCCATGTTTGATTCACTTGTTTCTATGATAAAAGTAGAATTGGTGCGCTCCAAAATACCAAAAGAAATCACCGTTGAAGAACGGCTTGCTATGACACTAACGTAGGTAAACATATATTCTTTAAATGATAATCATATAATTAATTTTAAGCGCAGTTTTTTAGCAAAAGGAGTTTCTTGTAATTATATAACTCGTGTCCATAAACTAGACTGGGTAGAACTGGTACGAACAATTCTATTGGAGACTTGTGAAGCTTTATGGAAAGTACTACAACCAATTTATTTTGCCAAGCCAACTGAGGCAAAGTACAGGGAATTGGCAAAAGGTTTTTTGGAAAAGTGGCACTTACCTTACTGTGTTGGGGCAGTCACAAACGAAGAAATTATACTCTCTCATTCCATTAGAAAAACAGAAATTAATCATATTATACTAATGGCCACCTGTGATTCGAATTATAAACTTACATCAGTTAGTATTGGAAAAAATGGTGAGTTTTGGTATTTTTTTAACGGTTCCGTTATGAATATAAGTTTCTCGTTCAGGACAATTTTCTAAATCGTCTTACGGTCACGCTCTGTTAGGAAATATCTTAGCGCTGCCCGGTACAGGACAACTCACTGAAGTCATTCCGTCATTTCCACATTATTTTGCAGGCGATTATTCTTTTCCTTTACTCAATAATGTTATGCGTCCTTTTCCTGGCTTGGAGCTAAGTAAGCGACGACAAATTTTCAACTATCGTTTATCTCGTGGTCATCAGGTTATTGAGAATACTTTGGGTATTATTGCAGCGCGTTGGCATATATTTAAAAAACCAATAACAGCGAAATCAACTGAATGTAAAAAGTTCGTATTGGCAGTTTGCGCTCTACACAATTTTATTATGTCAAATGATCGTGATCACATATATTGTCCAGAAAAGTATGCAGATTGGGAGGATGAAAATCATATCATTAATAAGGGCGATTGGAGAAAAGACTTTGAAAATAGAAATCCGGCAATAAGTCATTCGAAATGTTTCATTCAAAAATCAAGTCCAACTGCTTTTAATCAAAGGGAAGATTTAGCTAAGTATTTTGAAAACAGTGGAGCCGTAGAATTTCAAGATGAAGCCATATGCGCTATTCGTTCTTAAAATAAGTACTTCTTAGATAAAATGTGCATATTGGATTTTTTGTTATTGTGTAAGATGATATTTATTCTATAAACTTCTGTAACATGTAACAAAAAGAAATAACAATACTTTAGCGAACAATATCTTATCCATAATTTGTTCATATTAAGATACTTATAAACTGGTGTTTCGAATATAGTAATACAAGAGCGACGTTAGCGTCTAAATACCTACACTACTTGCTGCGCGTGACTTTTGGTTGCTTACACTAGCAACTGTTTACCCAATTCTTTGCTTTCTTGCGTTTATTTTGTTGTTGTCACGCGTAAGGCTAAAAGTGTTCGATCAGCATAATGGCCGGATGCATTCAATGCGGCATTTTGAGTTTATTATTATTTTTTACGCGCCGTCAGCGAATTCCGTGCAAGTGAAATTTTTGCCGGATGTTGGTTACCCTGTGCTTATTTTAAACAATATAAGATTTCGACAACCATCACCCTGTTTTCAAATATTGTGGCACTACGTTGCCCTGTTTTCAGGTACACGGCGAAAAGAAGTGCCTGCTTCAACCGATTATTTGTATCGACTTCATTACTCATCGCTACGCATACATTGCAGCAAAATTTAGTGAACTTCTGCTGTGACTTGTAGTGAATTGGAAAATTATTATCATCGAAAGAAAAGTGTAGAATTTATTCAGTAATTTGTGTGCGGGTGCAAGACGGAACCATAACGCGGATAAGGAAAAAGCATCGTAAAAAATGGCGTTGAAAGTGCTGGTTGGGCAAAGTAAGTGAAATGCAAAAATAATTAACTATTTAGTTAAAATAACCTTCATACATACAGTTATGTGAATACATCTAAAAAGTGTTTTGTAGTGACCGATTAACGATAAGATTATGTACTGAAATTCATATAAATTCATTCAATTATCTTACAAATTTTATTTAGTCCACCCATTTATAATAAAAATTATGATCTATTGCAAAAGAATTTCCGCATCCTCGTTAAGCAATTATCGATTTTCCCCCGTTTAGTATGCCCCCGGTGCGACCTTTTTCTTGCGCAGCTCCACTTAGTTGCGCTCAGCTGGAATTGCATATCCGTACATACCAACACAATTTAATTGTGTAGTTTTCTATCGCCAACAATATGAAGGCTGTGTTTTTGCTGCAAACGTTGCATACTGTGTATAATGTAGGTCGTTTTCTGTTGGTCTTATCAGCATTTATCCAAACACCCACTACCAACGCCCACTTATCAGCCATGCCGCATTCATAGTGCTGTGAAAAATATAGGATTTTCCATTAGCGTGCGCGTAAATCTATCAAATGTATGCAACGAAATGTCAATTAAAGAAATGTATAAATATATTTGTTTGGTACATTGTGACGTCATTGGCCGAAATCAGCTTTGTACACACAATTGCATTATATAGTATTTTTGAATTGGGTACTTATGCATACACAAATGCATATGAGCTTACAGCGAAAAGTTTTATTTCGTTTATTTTATACACATACATAACTTTTGCTTATATTATTTAGCGCTAATTGTTTTTAGTCGTGTTATTGTTTTTTTTTACTGTGTGTTTGTTTTCATTGGCCATTCACAGGTTGCAAAATGACTCATTATATGCTGGCATATGTACCTGCTGATGCCATATATGAATATAATTGTGTATATTTAACAAATATAGTTTTACTAACACCGGAAATTTCTTTGATTAAAAGGAAATTAATTTATACCCTTTCAATTCGATATGGTATCATTAATCCACATACTATATAATAAATACATTCAAAATGTTGCCGGCACCCCAAGCATACAATCATATGTATTTTATATTAATTTAATAAAGAGTCGTGAGTAATCATGTAATAAAACACGAAATATGTACATTGTGAGTTCCAACTATTGTGATGCACGATTTCCAATACAATCAATGCTGGCAACAGATCAAAAGTTTGTAAAACATGCCTTATAATGGAAAATCAATGTCTGGATCATGGCCAAGAAAACGCACATCGAATCAATTATATAGTACTTAAAACGTCAGTCTTTCCATACCGTCTGTTCAACCACGCATTAAAAGAGCAAAATCCATTTAGTTGCTGGAAAAGTGTGCGACTACGGACTTGCAATTCTATTATTAGTCATGTGAAATAGAACTTTAGTGGTTTGGTGCGTGTGTTTGGGTTACCAAGGAATGGGAAGATTTGCATTTGCAATGTTTTTACTTAAATAAAATGAAACATTCAAGCTTTTCCGAAAATGATTGGCTATTTTTTTAAAATTATAGTCACTCCAAATCATCATCACTCCAAAAACCTGTTAAATTGTGAATCACAGTATACATATATGTACTACATAAATAAATGACGGCTCTTTCCTGCATTCGCTAACACGAGTATGTATGTACATACATATGTGTAAAAGATGATTATTTGTATGATTAATTTCTAGATAGCTTACATTTTATGTGTATTATATAAATAAGGTGTAAAGAATTATTGATTTTCAATAATAATTGCCAACAAACTAAAATAACGGTAAATTCGTATGTACTAATATATTTTTCTACCGATTGAAACAGAGATTATGAATGAGGTGGTGAAGTATAAGCCTCCACCACCAAAGAAGGCTGGAGCTGTAGCTGCTGCAAAAGCCCCAGGTGGCATGGAATGGCGTGTGTTGGTGGTCGATAAGTTGGGTATGCGTATGGTGTCTGCATGCACTAAAATGCATGAAATAAGCGCCGAGGGTATTACCTGTAAGTAAAATATACCATAATTATCAATGCACAGTTATACTTATATTTTATTATTCCTTATTTTATTCACAGTGGTGGAGGATATCAACAAAAAGCGTGAACCGCTTCCAACCATGGATGCCATCTACTTGATTACGCCGTCGGATGAGTCGGTGCGCGCATTAATACGCGATTTCGAGAATCCGGCTAGACCAATGTATCGTTATGCGCACGTCTTCTTCACTGAGGGTATGTAGTGTTTAAAGATAATTATTTTATTTCATATTTGAATTTGATAATTTATTTTATTATAATTTCCCTTTAAAAAAAACTCAAAATTTTGCAGCAATACCTGAAGACATATTCCATATGTTGCAAATACGCAGCGACATTACGCGCAAATATATACGCACATGCAAAGAAATAAATATTGCATTTTTAGCCTATGAAGACAAGGTAGAGCAATAAGTTAAACAAAAATTTATATGTGTACAAAAGGCAATTTCGAAATTATTTATTAAACTGCCTACTAATTAACACTAATTAACCAAATGCTGCTTTTGGGGACATGGCATGTCTTAACAAGCTGCAACTTAGCAGCGTTTCCCTAATACTAAATGAGTCCTTTGTGAAATCACACAAAAACCACTTTGTGAAATATAATATTACCTTTGCAACGATTTGTGGTGCGACCAGAGTTCTTATGTCCTGTAAATATTTTGAATTTGTCTGACATTTCAATATTTCATACGGTTTCGGTCATATATTGCGTACTCTATGAATTAAATGCAATTCATTTGAACATACTAACTGAATGTCTGAAATCCTCTTTAAAATATCAATAATCTATTTCTCTCTAAATATGTGCATACGTACATACCTAAATATCTACTGTCTTCAAGTGTATTGCTCTACAATTACAACTATTTTACATATTTTTATATACATATGTACATATATTAAGAAATATTAAGTGCATTTTTACAGCAAAACTGGGTAAGCGAGTGACGCTAGTTTTTTCGTTCTTTACATTTTTCGCAAAAATATATAAGTCCTTTTTTTGGTTCGTAAATAAGAAATTTAGCTGTTGATTAAGAAAATTTGAGAATTAAAAAAAAAAATAACGGAAAAAGATTATGTTATAATTGAAAGTTATGTTTATAAAGATAATATTAAAAATATTTTCAAGATCCTTTAATTTTGAACTTGAAAATGTCGCGTCTGCACTTTTTCCATATAAAATTTTATTATAGCATTTATTTTTAAATATAACAGTAAAATAATTTTTTTTCGAATATAGCAACGACAAACTTTCAACTTAACTGCTAATCAACAGCTGAGATTCCAAATAATATGTATTTTGATTTTAATATAAAAATTGCATACATACATACATATACACAATACATGCATTGTATATGTGTGTTTATAAATTTTAGATATGTATACAATTTTTAAATTAAAATTATTATTTGATATAAAACATACATATTTATATAAATTTTATTGATAATATCATTTAGAATATCTTTTAATAAAATATAGTACACTATAACTATTTCATATTCTTAATAATTTTTATTAATTTAAATATCTAAAGTTTTAACTATTTATTTATAATATATGGTTATTTTTATAATTTTATTAACTATTTAAAATTTTTATATAAAATAATTGAATAAACAATTTTTGAACAGTAGTTTCTGATAGTATATTGACACAAAATTTATTTAATTATTTTTATTTAAATGTTTTTCGTTATTAGATAATTTCTTAATTTTTGGAGTTTTAAATATACACATTTTTTATTTAAAAAAAATATATTTTGATTTTTTTGTACGTACATATGTATGTACATACATATATACGATTTTTTTCTTATTTAAAATAGTAAATATTAATTTAAGCTAATTAAACTACTAGCGGAGATCAAGTGTGTCCAACCCCCACTGGCTGGCGGCATGCTGCTGCTTACTCTGCTTAAAACCCAGTTACAAAACCCTCTAAATTGTATTATTATTTATATGTATGTATGGCAGAATGTATGTATCTGCATAAAAAAGAGAAAAACAATGATTTATGTTAAAAAAAAAATATTTTCGTAGACCAACAGACATATGTATGCATAGATCAATATGTTAGGCGTCATTTGCGTACTATTAATTACATGCTCACCCAACATACATATTCACATCAATACATGCCACTTAAACTGCATACGTATACAAGTACATCTTTGTATATTTGTATATGTATGTAATCATTATCATTTGTTTTATCGTTTATCATTTCTTTGTATGATTACATTTATATATTTATAGTTTGCCCGGAGGAATTATTTAACGATTTGTGTAAATCGTGCGCTGCAAGAAAGATCAAAACTCTAAAGGAGATAAATATTGCATTTCTACCATACGAATGCCAGGTGCGAAAAAAACGAAATTTTCGAAAATCAAAAATATTATGTATATCAATACTACGAAAGTATAACTAAATTGTGTGCAAGCATTCGGCAATTGTGTATTTTTTTTTTCAAGTAAAAATATGTATTTTATCAAACAAATGAATTTTACACGCCTCTTCAACGCGCTCTTCTTACTTTTTCAACACACGCACACGCTCTAAATAGTACTTATTAAATCCTTGAAAAAGTTTGTATGTTTGTACAGAAATGTGTCGACAGCCATAACGAGGAGGCGGCACATCCGGTAATGTCAGCTTCAATTTTTTTTTCGTAACTTTTTATATAAAGCGCGAAAACTAAAATCCTACTCAAGTCCGTCCGTTTATCTTATCGTCTAAGAATTTTTGGTTGCCTTTTAAGCTGACCGATCAAAATAAGTATAAACATTTTTTAAACACTTTTATGCTATAAGAAATGCATATGTCTTACATACGTATTTTAGCGTCGGTAAATTCGAAATTAACTTTTTTTCTTGTTTTTAGAACTATCTGTGGTGTATTTCGTTAGATTACAACAAAAAATAAAATAATTCACAGTTCAAATCAGTACCAACTAAATAAGTATTCAGTTATTGGTTCAATTCGGATTCTTATTGTTGTAACTAATTACATAATTACGCCCTTCAGACGTTGCACTAAATTCAAAACGAAAAAAAACTTCACCATGCATTAACTAGTGCCTTTTTCCGGAGATCTAACCTCATTTGGAGAGATCTACTGCGGAATTCAGACTTATAACAACAAATTTTGTACCACTAAGCGGTCCTCAGTAAATTCGAAAACATCAGCTGTTTTGTATATGTCATAACTGTACATATCTGAGTGATGACAGAATTCTTTCATGAAAATGAGCTATTTGTCAATTTATTGTTTACAAAATTTACCGATTTGACGACTACTCTCTTGAATTGAATAATTCCTAATGAAATCAGCAATGAAAGCTTCTAAAAAAACGAGCTCTTAGCGTGTATTTGAAAGGATTATATTTATTTCCATTTCTGCAGCGCTGCATTGCTGTGTATGCCCCTCCTCCTTAAACGCAGTCGTTGTACTTTATTCACTGTTTGCCACAGTTTACGCGCGCTCTTTCCTTTCTCTCTTTCTCCACTCTCCCTTTCTTTGTCTCTGTTTTATTATATCTCTGAATGTTGTAAATAACTAAGTAAAAAAATTGTTGTGTATTTTATATTTGTAAATTACTTGGTAAATTCAAAACTAGAAGTTGAAAAACGCAAAGTGGTAAAGAATATGATAAGAATTTATTATATAACCTCAAAACTTGCCACCTTACGTTTTTTTTCGCTTCTCCACTTTTTTTTATTGTAACTAAAGATGAGATGCATATTGCAAGCACTACACTGGCGCAAAAAAAAATTTAATTTTTTTTTAATGAAAATGCAACCTATTGAAATTGCCACAGTTAAAGTGTCCGTCAGCAAGTTTTGCCTGCCACTTTAGCTGTTTGCGCAATGCAATTAAATAAAGAAACGAAACAACGAAATATCTCCTTAAGTTTTGTTTAACTTGTTTTGTAGTGTTCAATTTAATGTATGTAAATTGTATACAGAAAAGCAAATCGTTTACGAGCGGCGCCTCCAATGTCGGTGCTTACGTCTATAACTACGTCTATGTTGTTTTTTTACTTTATTGATTTCTTTCTACTAACCAAACACTTGGAATGAAAGAATGTCAAGCCAAAAAAAAAACAATAACAACAACAAATACTATATGCCAAATTACACGCCCAACACACAGCACTTGCCGCATGCCACATGCAACACAAGAAAAAAAAAACAACACAAAAAAGCAAATACTAGTGCAAAATGTTGGCAACAAAATAAGAACAAGCATATTGTTGCATACAAAATGCTTGTTAGCAGATAAATGCGAAATTGTTGAGCAAATTGTGTAAATTTACAAAACTAGTTTATTCGTATTTGGTAGAAATTTTTATTTTTTGAATAGTGGTATTTAAAAAAATATTTTTTTTTTGGTAGTATTTAAGATTTAAATATTTTATTAGTACATTTTGTGTGCTAATATTGTATTCCAGCTATCTGCACTTTATATATAGTTAGTTTATTTGTTGTTGTCTTTATTACTAACTCAAGCGTATATAAATTTACAAAACAATTTGCCAATTTCGCATTTATTCGCAATTTTGTTTGCTGTAATTTGACATGTAACTCACGGGCTTTAGAAAAACTCACAAATGAAACAATGAGATGGGACTGCGGAAAGTTCGCAGTTCGCTTTTGACTTAAATTAAGGAAAGAGTTATTGTTTGGAAGTATACACTTTCAGTTAAAACAGAAAAATTAAAAATCTATATTTTAGGTTTGATAGAGCGCAAATTTTATGACATTTGATGTTTTAAGGCTATTCGAGGTGGGGAAAAAAGTCCACGATATTTGTTATTTGACTTCAAAGTCCTTTGAAAAGCAAGAAGGAGATTATATCTGGTATCCAAAATATGTATAATACATATGTACATATCCTATGGAGGTGTTAGAATGCAATCCTAAATATTTCAGATGTGAATTTTTTGGTTAAAAAGGGATCCTTTAACTAAAATTTTTCTTAAAATTCAACTTACGAAATGCTTGGTTAATTAGATTTGCAATTTTTAAGCAATATTCTTGAGAAAAAAGAAATCATAGTAGCCTAAACTAACTTTGATTTAAAAAAATAACTTTTTGGTAAAAAAAAGTTATTTATGTAAAAAAAAGTTTATACACGATATTCAGCTGTTATCTTTCTTTAGCCGACACCTCTACCCCGTGTTTTGAAAATTTCAGAACCTCATAAACACACGATCTAATGCATGGATGTGTAACTGCTCTCTTTCTTATCGTAAGATTTTACCACTGACTTTAACAAAATCCATTACGAGGTTTCTATAAAGCGAACTTTAAGCAGTCTCCACGTAATTATTAAATAAATAGATTTTTTGTTTGACAATTTCCCACATCCCTATGAATCAACGCACTTCTTGTATGGTGTAATTTCAACATCCCAATAATTTTGCTTTCCACATAAACACACCACATATTCATAATAGTTTAAATGTTCTTGCATGTAATAAGATATAATATCAGATAATATTTTTTTTTATAATAATAACATTTTTTTTTGCTGATTCATATTTATATGTTTTATTATAATCGTAATTGTGTTATTTTCTTTTTTATTTTTGGTTTTGAATATTATAATTATATAATTCTGTAATCTTATTTTCCATACTTCAAATTTTCTTCATAGAATTTTTATAAAAAAATAATGAATTTAAATACTTTTCAGAACAGTAAAAAATTTATTTAAATTAATTCGTTCAGTCCAAAAGTATACATTGTGACAAAAAAGAAGCCGGGAATTGTAAAGAAAACGCTAAATGTTTAATTATTCATCAATATTTATTTCGTCGCCTTCAAAGTCATCCTCACCAGATGTAAAGCACTCAAGCCAACGATTTTTCTAGTCCTCGAAACATTTTTCATAAGCACTTTTTGGGATGGCCTTTAGTTGCTTCAGCGAATTTAGTTTTATCTCTTCATTCGACGGAAAACGGTTTTCACGGAGCAGCAATTTCAGTTTAGGGAACAAGAAAAAATCACGCGGCGCCAAATCTGATGAATACGATATTGTTGATCGATGGTATTCATTGCGTTTTTGGCTTTATCTTCGGTCATAATCTTGGCCCGAAGCGAAACTGCGTTATTATCGTGTAAAATCCATGAATTTTTCTTCCACAATTTCGTTTGTTTTCGACGGATGTTATCACGCAAACGCCTCAATGCAGCCAAATAGAACTCCTCATTGACCGTCTGTTTCATCGGAACAAATTCATAATGCACCAAACCACGAATATCGAATTGAACTGTTTTGTCATGGTTTTTTTTGTTTCGGCTAGTTTTTTTCCCCTCCACTCCGCTGATTGTTGACTGGTTTGCATATCAAACTCATAAATTCATGTCTCACCGGCAGTAATAACGCTCTCCAAGAATGTGGGATCGGAATTCGCACGATCAAGCATGTCCAAAGAGAACTGTTTGCTATACTCTTTTTGAAAAAAATTCAGTTTTTTAGAGACGAGTCGAGCAAGAACGCATTTCATTTCTAAAATATCCACCAAAATCATTCGGCCGGTCTCACAAGAGATGTCGAACAATATTGCCATATCTTTAACACTTGCCTGACGATTTTCAAGCACCATATCCTTCACTTAATGGATAATTAAATAGTCCATATAACTTAGCAAAATACATTTTTTTGAAATATCATTTACCAGGGGAATTTAATGACCATTTCCGGGTGCTTTTTTTGTCACAATGTGTATTTAAAACCGACATAACTGTACTATTAGTGTCAGCTTACGAAATATTTCTTTGATGTTAATTGAATATTTAAGCATTGGGTCTTAAAAGCAGAGCATTATGAAAAATATATATATTCTCTGCTAAGTAAATCGAGTCTTGCTGGGGCTCTAAATAAAAAATTTGGAATTACCACTCCTAAAAAGCCAATACAGGGTCCGGCACTCGAAGTGTAACCACTTAAAAAAGCCATAAATTCGGCTTGGGAAACTATTTTTATTTATTTTAAAGTACAAAATGTGTGAAAATAATCATAAATTCAGGACCAATTCACTTTTGCTCGATATGACCACCTTTTGCCTTAACTATGGCCTTGTGACTTGCCGGTATTTTGGCCCACTCACGGACAATGGCTTTCTTCAGCATCTCGAGACTGGTGTATTTTTTTTATTTCGGAGCTTGCTCTCCACAATGGCCCAGAGAGAATAATTCATTGGACTCGCATCTGGTGAATTCAAGAGCCATTGTATGGTCGTAATGAAGTTGGGAACGTTGTTTTTCAGCCACTCTTGGTTCACTCGCGCTTTGTGAGACGGTGCTGAGTCTTGTTGAAACGTCCATGGTTTGCGATCGAAATGTTTGTTTGCCCACAGCTTCAAAGCAGCCTCCAGAACACTTTCCCGATAATATGTCGCATTTACTTTGACACCAGGCTCGATGAAAACAATTGGAGAGCGCCCATCTGCGGTGACAGCGGCCCAAACCATTATTTGTGGCGGATGCTGCCTCCTGGTGGCCAACCGATGACTTAGATTCTCGTATGAACTGTCGGTCAAGTAAACCCTATAGTTTTGAGAGTTTACGAATTGCTCAATTGGAAAAATTGTTTCTTCAGAAAACACAATGATCGGTCAAATTCGGCCAAACGAAGCAACTGTTTCATTGTAACGAGTGATGGTGCGATAAACAAAAACTTTATTCACATTAAGGTATTTGAGCTCACGAACAATTGCTGGCTAGCAATATAAAGCAATCACACTATTACGTTTCACGTGAATTTCATCGCTGAACACTTTTTTTGCGTTCACTTTTGGCAAAAAGCCTTTATACACTTGTGAACAATACTCCGAACTGTCATTCAGCAAATTTATAAACAGCTGATTCCAGTGCGATAGCTGCGCGAACGGTCTGAAGTTGGTTACACTTCGAGTGCCGGACCCTGTAGATCCAAAGAAGATTTCATGAAAACTCTTTATTCATCAGAAATGTGCTATAAGTTAAACATACGCATTTAACATAAAAATATATTAAGCGCTATTATTAAAAATTATACATTTGTATGCAAAAAAAAAACATTAATGGTGAGTCTCGCACAATAATTGGGAATTGAAGTATTAAGAACACACTTCTTACGCGATGTAAACTTGCTAAAAACTTAATTTTTTATTTTCAAGCGCTATTATTATGGTTTATTAAATTTTTTTTCTCATCTCTTATCTTTATTTTTTCCAAGCATTGTATATAAATTCATGGATTTGCAAAAACAAAAACAAAATATTTATGTAGTTTCGTCAAATGTTCTTTGTGCTTAATAAGCTTGCTTGTTCTTGTTATTATACTTCCCGTTACATGTTAACTGCTAGAATGTAACTAACGCTTAGTCCGGAAAGTCTATAAAAATATTGCCGCTTTGTACAAATTTTGTAAACTTATTTTAAATATCTTTTAAAAAAGGAAATTTTCTATATATTAATTACTATACATTATTTTTATTTTATCCATAAACAAAAACAAAAAAACAAAAACATAAACTTCGACTGAACCACTTCTCCCCCACATCAAATGCTTCGCACCATCGCTTTCGCCCACTCTATCTTCCAATCGTCTGTCGTGGCTATCGCTCCCTCAGGTCTACTCGCTCGATTCGCCAGACACCTTTCAGTGTCTGTATTCGCCAGCGTTTGCTTCGATACGCGCCAAGCACATCGATCGCATCGCCGAGCAAATCGCGACTTTGTGTGCCACACTCGGCGAGTATCCGATGGTGCGATATCGCACTGACTGGGATCGCAACATAGATTTGGCTGCTGCGGTGCAGCAGAAGTTGGACGCCTATAAGGCGGATGAGCCCACAATGGGTGAGGGTCCGGAGAAGTCACGTTCGCAATTGCTAATATTGGATCGTGGTTTCGATTGTGTCTCGCCATTGTTGCACGAATTAACGCTGCAAGCGATGGCCTACGATCTGTTGCCGATCGTCAACGATGTCTATCGTTATACACCCGGTCCGAATCAACCCGAAAAGGAGGTGCTACTCGATGAGAACGACGACTTGTGGGTGGAATTGCGGCATGAGCATATCGCTGTGGTGTCCACGCAGGTGACACAGAACCTGAAGAAGTTCACCGAATCGAAACGCATGACATCGAGTAAGGAATGAGTCATTTTTATATATTTAGATTTGTTAAATTTGGTAATCGATTTGTTTATTTTTCGCTTTCATATAAAAGCCGATAAAGCTTCCATGCGCGATTTGTCGCAAATGATCAAGAAAATGCCTCAGTATCAAAAGGAGTTGTCCAAATATTCAACACATTTGCACTTGGCTGAGGATTGCATGAAGACTTATCAGGTAAATATGGATTTTCTAATTATCTATTATTTAACATTTTATTTTGCAAAATATTTAAATTTTTTATTACTAAAAATTTAACAAAAAATCCAAAATTTTTTAAATATGATTAAAATATTTTTTATTATTATTTAAATATGGTTTTATTATTATTTAATATTTTTTACTAAGAATATTTCATCTCACGCCCTTTTAGAGCTACGCCGATAAGTTATGTCGCGTTGAACAGGATCTAGCTATGGGCACCGATGCCGAGGGTGAAAAGATCAAGGATCATATGCGCAATATTGTGCCCATTCTTCTCAATGCGGTATGTTGATGCCAAATTTGTTTTTATACATGTTTTCAAGAAGACTTTCTAAATCAACACTGTTCTGTTGTAGGATGTTTCCAACTTCGATAAAGTACGCATAATCGCGCTCTATGTTATGATCAAGAACGGCATATCTGAGGAAAATCTAACCAAACTCTTCACGCACGCCTCACTCTCGCCGAAAGATCAAGATATGGTGCGCAATTTGAGCTTTTTGGGCGTGAATGTGATTGCCGATGTAAGTTGTAGCATTTGTAGGTTTTTTTATTAGAAATATTTAATTTTTTAATTTTCAACAAAATAATTATTAAAATTTATATATATGTATATATATTTTTTTTAATTTATCTAAGTAATAAATTTATATAAAAAAAAAATATTTTAAATAATTCTGTTATTGCTTTCTCTTCCCACCACAGTCACGCAAGAAAGTCTACAACGTTCCACGTAAAGAGCGTATCACCGAACACACTTATCAAATGTCCCGTTGGACACCAGTCGTGAAGGATATTATGGAGGATTGCATTGAAGATAAGTTGGATCAGCGTCATTTCGCTTTTCTGGCTGGACGTGCGCAGAATACCAACTATCATGCGCCAACAAGGTAAGATTTATCTGAAAAAATATAATATCGTTCGCATTACATAAAATGAGTGTTATCGTGGTTATCGTCAGATCGATCGATCTGAAATTTTGTACATGTTTTTTCGATCAAATTCAAGTCCTTGTATAGAAACTTTTTTATTTGACGAGATATTTTTACGAAATTAGCAAGAATATTTTTCCAAGCTAACGGTACAATCTTCGAACAGATCAAAATCAAAATAAAAATATTTTTCTTCTATAAGAAATGCACCTGTGAAGGGTATTATAACTTCGGTGCAGCCGAAATCAACTTTTTTCCTTGTTTTGTTATAATGATATCTGTTTAACATGTGAACGATATTGCTGTAAGGGCAAATCTCCAAATATAAGTCAGAAACAGAATAGTGTTCATGCACGCTACAATTACTAATGAACCTTTATTTATTATTTTTCTATTTCTCCCCACCACAGCGCACGCTATGGCCACTGGCATAAAGACAAGGCACAGACTCAGGTGAAGAATGTACCACGTCTCATTGTATTCATTGTGGGCGGTGTTAGTATGTCCGAGATGCGTTGCGCTTATGAAGTCACCAATGCCGTTAAGAATTGGGAAGTGCTCGTCGGTTCGTCGCATATACTAACGCCCGAAGGTTTCCTTAGCGACTTGGGCAGTCTCTCCAAAGAGGATTAAGCAGCTACAGCGCAGGCTCGATATATAATTAACTAAAAATTTATTAATTTAAAGGTAAAGTTTAATACTTAATTTAAAAGCAAAAACAACTAACACATTTATGTAGTTTAAATATGTATCCTACTAAATATTGAAATCAGGTATTGAAAGGAAGCGTACTTCAATGTACAAGGTTATGTTTGTAGTTATTAGTTTAACAAATTTAACAAGCGTTGTTGGTATTTTTGTGTATTTGCTTTGTGAAATGTAAAAGAAATATACATAATGGTAATGCAATATTATTGGAAATATGTTGTTATTACAACTTATTGTATTTCTAATGTGTAATTGTTAGCAATATTTCGTTTTGTCTTTAGGTTAACTGTCCGCTAACGTGTTTACATAGGTATTAATAACTGTATTGATGACACTGTAACAACTTGTAAACACGATTACATGGTGTATGCACGTTACAACTTTTGGTTAAAAAAAGAGTTACGCACACACATATCCATACATACTTGTGTGTGCTGTGTTATATACATATATCATATAAATATATAATGAAATGCTAAAAACAACAATATGCGCAAGCATATCAATAAGTTGCAAAGTATTCACGTTGTTTATTGAATTGTATTTATGTCGCATATTTAAATGGAAAAATATAAATATTTTATGCAACTATAATTCCACTTCAGCTTATATATCTTTATATAATACTTTATTAACTACTATTACTTGCAATATTTTGAACAATTTATGCGCTTTTCTGAGTATATACAATATTCAAGAGCAAAAAAGTGTTAAATACATAATAAATGCAAAAGAAAAATTTGCGAAAAATAACTAAACACCGATTTTTAATTTAAAATTTGAATTAGTAATAAAATAACAATAAAAAGAAGAAAGAATTAAATAAAATATTATAAAAACAAATTAAGTGCAAGATCTATATTAATAATGAAAAATATTAAAAAATTTAGTAAAAAATCGAAATAAATTATAAAGAAATAAAAACAAAAATAAAGTAAAAAATTGTAGCATGCGCACAATGCAGTTCATTTTAGCAGAAGTTGTCGGCAAAAATGTGCTGTTAAACAAAATTATATAAACAAAGAATTTTCAAATATATGAAATTTAACATTAAATGCACTTGCAAAGTAACTGTATGCATATTTAGTATAAATAACATTTGATGTAGCAGCAAACAGTCACAAATAACATTTAAAAACACTTATTTAACATAAATAAATTATATATTAAATTATGTATGTATTAAAAAACGGTTTGTTTTCAACCTTATCCATAAAACGCAAGACAAGACGAGTACGAGCAAAAATTAATACAAATTCGATTTTGAAAAAATAAACAAAAAATGTTTGCATACAATTTATTAAACTACAATATTAGCAAGAATATATATGCATTGTTAAACGGACCACACGTGGCCGTTAACGTAACCGTTTATATGCGTAGTAGTAACAGTAGGAATTATTATGCTTACGATGCTTCAATGAAATTTGCAAAATGCATGCAGTGAAAAGTTTTGCGCAGACCAACTACATACAGTTAAACTTATGCTATTTAACTAAAACACAATTTCAATTATTAACAAATTTTACAGCAACAAAAATATATAATATTTCAAATATTTTTCAACAATAGTTAAAAAAAGGAAAATTACGAGTGCTAAATACTTGAAAGCGTGGAAAACTTAAAGAACTACACTTATTTTGATGTAAAAAGTGCTAAAAGTGTTAGGCATTTGTCAGCAAAGCGGCAAAAAACGTATGAAAAAACAGCAAAACAAAAACAAAAAAGTCAGGTTATGTGAAAAAAACATGGTTATGTGCAACTGAAATACTGCATGAGCTTTAAAATGTAATTTTTACTGTTAACGTGCTTTATTCGCAACTCACTGAACGTCGATACTGCTCAATGCAGCATAAAGTAGTAGTTTATGTGCTGCGGAAGCCGTGCTAATAGTGTTTTCTTATCGCGGGTTATAAATTTACTAATTAATTAAACATGTCTACGCGAAAATGCGATTATTTGTTTACAATTTATATATAATATTTTTATATATATTATATATTTTCAATTCTAATAAATTTTTCAATATAATTCTTTTAAAAAAAACATTAAAATATTTGAAATAATCTTAATGAATCTTTCTAAAAAATTTTTAAATTTTCAACTAAAATTTATAAAAGTTCAAAAATCTTAAATTTTTAAATAAAATAATTAATTTAAATTTTCATTTTAATTTCAAATAAAATGCATAAAATTCAATTTAGATTAACTTTCTGTTTTTAAATGTTCAAAATTCTCAAATTTTCAAACAAAATGCTTACAATTCAAATTAAGATTAACTTTCTAAAAAATTTTACATTTTTAATTACAATTTTTTACATTTCTAATAAAATTTATAAATGTTCAAATACATTTTTATTTTTTTTTTAAATAAATTTTTACATTTTTCAAAGAAAATGTTTAATTTTTCAAAAAAACATACAGCTTTGCTGGCAGGCGTGTAACAGCTATTTCCAACTATGGCACAAAACTACAAAAACTAACCTAAAATTTTATTATACACTTATTAGGTTTGTTATATAACTCTATTTGCGTCTAAAAAACTATAAAGCATCTATGCATATACATACATACATATGTATGAAATGCAGCGTATATGCGCGGCAAGCATACAAACTCTAATGACTATTCATCGCACCACATATATACCTGTGTGATACTTCCAAACAAAACAAAAACAAAAATGTAAACATACTCGTACACCTCTACATACTTACTTTAAATAATTTATAATAAAAGTAGATGAGCAGCGCGTGTAAGCGGGGTAGTTAAAAAAATAAGTAAATAAATAAAAAGGAATGCGTTTACAAAGTTGGCAAAGCAAAAACCAAAACAAAAAAAAATCCATAAGAATGTTCGAAATGCAATACAGTATTTTACAATTTACATAAATATAAAGTAACGAGCTAGTGTATAACGAGCGTACAGCATAAAATAACGAGCAGCAATTTCAATTCTTTATATATACATACTTATATACATATACATATAAATATAAATATAGTTAAATTCAATAAATTTAGCTAATAAGTATGGAAATTATAAAATATACGCTAAAAACTATAATAATAAATAAATAACAAAAATGTGGCAAACGCCTACACCGAATACCCGCTACACCCGGTCCGAGCAACAACAACAGCTGATAGCAGACGCACGCACCCACGCGTGCTGCTGGCTATTGGTGTATTTGCGGCCACTCAAGCGACCAACCAACAACAACAACAACCGGCAAATGATGCTGCAATTTGTCGCATTGGCAAAAACAACAACAATTGCAATGCATAAATTGAGGATCACAGGACAAATTGCAGCGTCTGCAACTATATTGACAGCCTGCAGTGACGTATGCGCGCGTGCACAGGTGCCTTGCTGCTGTTTTGCGCGACGAAGGGTGTCGAGCGCGCGTGTAGTTGTGTTTGCTACGCATATTTCATGTATTTCAGTAGTGAAAAAACTTAAAATATTAATTGTTTATTGCTTGTTATAAAGAAAATATATAATAGACAAAATAAGCTATCGCAATTAAGTGTACTAAAATCAAAACTTAACGAAAGGTGTCGAATTATGTATGAAAGTATCTATTTAGGCTATTAACATATGAAAAAAAAATTGAAATTCAAATGACAAAATTATATAATGAAAATAAAATTACTAAATTATATATTTAAAAAAAATAAGTTTAATATACATACTGTCGTATATATGTATATACATTGGTATACATATGTTGGCGTATACGTCAAAATTAATAATTAAAAATTAGCAATTAATTAAAAAATCCATTTACACATATGCATAGATGTATGTAAGCACAGGCAACATTAAGTACCAAAAAACAACACATATAAATTAATATTGCAAACATTTATTAACAGCATACATATGTAAACCATATTAATAATTATACAACACATATGTACATTTAACTAATAATTGCAACAAAAAACAATATAGCTAATAACGAACGCATGACAATTTGCAATAACAGCGCTGAACAACAGGCAGCACGCGCCGGCTAACGGAAATGTGACAACAGCCGCATGCAACAACTGAAATGCGCATAACGGTAAACTGCAACTGCAGGTAATTTGATTGATAAAACGGACAAGCTGCAGCGCGGGCGCGTATATCAAACGAATTCGTAATCATTGTAACACCAAAAACAAACAAAAGTCAAAACAATCGCTTAAATATTGAGGAAAACGCCTTGAGTATATGTATACCATACATAGAGTATATATATTTCAACAAACGAGCAATAATATTAGAAAACCATATATATGTATATATATGTATGTACTACATATATGCAATTTTCAATATAAAAAAAGCAAACAGTGACAACAACAACAAAAAACAACGTTCAACAAACTCGTAAATAATTCTGTCAATTTTTTTTCTTATTACGGCAACACTGCTTACAGTGTGTGCCAATTTTTATAGCGTAAGCAAATTTTATATATTTATGTATGCACGCCCAACGCACGTATGGGGTTTTAAGCAGTCAGCATAGCAATTAAAATATAAACCAAACTAAAAAATAAAATGATGTTTAAAAGAAATTGTAATTAAAAAAACATGAAAATGTAGTGAGCGATTGAAAATTGAACAGAAAAAGGCAAATATCGCAAAAATAATGGTTAACAAGAAAAGAAAGGCGCGCTTGAAATGCGGATAGTTGCATAAAAAGTAAGCAGAATATGTAAAATGTAGCGTGAAAATTGTAAGTAAACAAGATTTTGCAAATTTCATTGAAGTCGAAGTTCGTAAAGGTGCAAGATAAATGCATTATAGTATAATATTAGATTTGGAAAATTTATAATAATTAATAAAAAATTTAAAAAAATTTGTATTAATTAAAAAAATGTCAAATAATTAAAAAATTTATAATGTTTAAAAAATATATATAATAATGAAAAATTGAAATGAGCAAGACAACGCTAATTTTATCGATATTAGAAAATAATATGAACATGTTAACTCCAAATGTATCGATATTAAATAATAATATAAGGAAGGTAACTCTAGAATTGTTTACATATAATAAAAAATAATATTTACAGAAAGTTGTGGCTCGCGAAAGTCAGACGTATTTAAGAAGTATTAAAAAGAGAGTTACGCACATTATAACTCTAAACATAATTGAAATGTTTGCTAAATATGTATAGCACTACATGAAACATTTCTTAAATAACAACTAGCGAAAATGTATTACTTTAGTGACAAGTAAAAATCTTTGAAGTGGGAATATTTCGGAACAGTAACAAAGTGGACGAACAAAAACTAATATTTATTAAAAAATATGCGATTTATTGAAAACAAAAACTTTAATTTATTAAAAAAGAACGACAACTTATTAAGAAAAACTACAATTTATTAAGAAAAATCTACAATTTTTTGAAAAAACATTAATTTATTTGAAAGAACTTCAATTTATTTAAAAAATTTTCAATTTATTGAAAAAAATATAATTTATTAAAAACAAACTACAACTTATTAAAAAAAAACTACAATTTTTTAAGAAAAATCTACAATTTATTAAAAAAAAACTATAATTGATTTAAAAGAACGTCAACTTATTTAAAAAATCTACAATTTATTGAAAAAAAAACTATTTTATTTGAAAAAGATTACAATTTATTAAAAAACAACCTTGTTCATATTGTACACTTTGTGCAAAATATACTAGCACACATGTATTTATTACAATTTATATAATATACGAAGAAGTTATAAAATGTATTTAAAAAAAGTTATAAAAATTATAAAAAAGTTATGAAATATATAGTATTCAAATTAGTGAAATATATATACAAACACATACATAAATATAATTACTTAAAACATATATAGTATACTTAAAATTACCGTAAAATTAGTGATACATGCGATTTAATTTAACTTATACATAAATTTCAACTTAGTCAACTAATAACTAGTGCAACTTCTAATGATAAATGTTTTTATGGTATGTCATGGAATTTAATTAAACAAATTCAACAACTAAATAAATATAAAATGTTATAAAGCCATTGTGGGTTAGATGAAGTAGCATTAGTATTGTTTGAATTATTTAAATACACACACACAAATGTTATAAAGAACTTTTACGAAATATGCATACACAAATACATCTAACAATACTCATACACACTAAAATATACATATACAAAAAGTATATATTCCAAAGAAATGTTTCAATTATAAATTATATGAAATACATGCGTAAATATGTTATTGAAACTTTATAAATTGATCGCTAATACAAAATACAAACAGTAACTATTTAGACACACTCTATATGTATACTATATTATTAAAAATATTAACTAAATTTCCAATATTTATATATAAATTATTATTGTATTTAAGTTTACAGCACGCTAGTTACTTCTGCTGAATGAAGCAAGCTTTAATAAGCTCCTAATTGTTATGCGACATGAATTCAATTACTTTCAAAACATATTTAATAAACAAATATTTAACAAACCCACATACATTGTACAATATTATACGAACCAACTTGAAAAAAACTGCAAAAGCAGAAATTGATATATATATATTATTATTATGTAAGCAATTGCTGGTCTAACTAAAAAATTTCTGGTCCAAAAAGTGAAAAAAATCTTCAAAAGAAAAAGAAAAATAGAAACGTAAATAAATAAGTGCGACAAACTTGTATGTGCATAGGCCAAAAATGGCGCAAAAATTGTGTAAAACCATGTATGCATGTAAATACTGTTGTGCGATTCAATGTAAACCCGGATAACAAATTATTAAAGAAATATCCTTACTTTGAATGGTAGATACAGATCAATAAAAAAAACACTAGGAAAACGACAAGATTTGTGTTTTCATTAAAAACACAACTCTGGTGATACGAATAATGTAAAAACGCATTAAAAATGAAGAAAAATGTTTTAATAGATATTATTTACGAAAAATTTATGCAAATCTGAATTTTTTGCATTATAAAATATTTTTTTTTATAAAATAATATTGGCAACAAACATTTAAAACATTTTTGTATTTAAAACTAACGTAAAAATTATGCTTACTTCATTTAAAATATCAATATTTAAAAATTTACGTGAAACTATTTTTTTTAATCCGTAAACTATCAAAATTTAAAAAATTTACTTTAAAATTATTATTTTTTACTGAAAAGTACCGTAAAAACAATTTTCAATTCATTTTAAAAAAATAGTATTGCAAAATTTGCAAAGAAATCTCCAATTTTGCTTATAAAATCATTTTCTATTTATAAATAACGTAAAAATTACTTTGTAAATCATTTTAAAATTTAGCCATTCAAAATTTTATTTTAAAATCTATTTCAGCAGCACCGCATTTCTCCACGCTTTCATTTGACACCTCAATCATCAAAATCGGCTAAGAAATGCCTGAGTTATGCGTAAATGCCTGCAGCTGCACGGAAACACGTGTTCGTGCGTGTGTGCATGCACGCAAAATTTTTCGCAGCCACCTGTTGGGCGCTTCTGTGTGCCTAGTGAAATGGGGTGTGTTGATTTGTCATGTAAATTTTGATTTGCCGCGCGCAGTGGCGCTTTTCTGCTGCATGCTTTCAGGCGTTTGCGTATAGGGTGGCTCAGCTTAAATAAAATTTATCTATGTGGTTTGTGTATTGGCTAAATGTAATGTGTGCAGGGTGACTCGCATGAAATGAAATCGGTTGCAGTGGACACCTGCTGTGCACTTCTGGTCGCCTGGTGCAAATCCTGGCGCCACATGTGAGAATTGAAATTTGCGCGTGCGTTGACAGTGGTGGCGAGAAAAAATGGAAGGGTGGCAAAAAATGCATAATTGCAGGGGTACTTACGCCAATTTTATTTTGCCAATAAAAAAATGGATAAAACTCGGTTTTATAGACTTATTAATTTATTTCTTTTAATTAAATATTTTATATTTTTGTTTATTAAATATACAGAACTTAGCTTGACTGTTACTATTATGGTTACAATACTTAATGCGCTAAAGTTTTATACTTTAATTTTCTACACTTATTGTAGCATTTTTAAAATTATAGTGGAGTAATTTTAATTTGTAATTAAAAAAAATACTTAAATCAGCTGATCATCACGATTTGTTTGCTAACAATTGTACGTAGCTGTGCAGTTGTATTTATATATAACTATGTATTGTGTATTTTTTTATTTATTTACAAAATATCCATTTTATTAGAAAATTTAGTTGTGAAAGTGTGCTGCAAAAATGTGGGTAGCTGTGGTTTAGCTAATGTTTAGTCATTCTGCCACACAACATATTTTCTTTTCTGCTAAGTTTTGAATTATTTACACGTTTTGGTTGCACATTTTCTGTAAATTATGTTGTTTTGGTTTCGGGTATGCGATTGATAGTCCTTAGGCCTTATGTTACTTTAATTTTGTATCTGCTTTACGTATTTTATTCAGCACTCCTTATAAGACAATTCATTTTACAGCCCGGAAAAATTTTACAAATGAATTTATATGCGTTTTGCTGACTAAATCGTGAATCAGCTAATATCCACATTTCTAAACGTCAAATGAAAAATTACGCACACCACAGACTATGCAATTGAGTTACATTGAGTTGCCACAAATAACAAATTTAACGCGAGCACACAAGGAAATTTACGCGCTTGATTAAACTTTCAAATTTCGTGTTTTTTTTTTTTTTTGCTATTTTTTCGTTTTAAAACTTTCGATAGACACTACGTTCAATTAGGGGTTTGTTAATCTTAGCAATTTAAATGTTATTTTGTCTTCGCTACCTTCTTGTTAATATTTAAAGTCTATTGTGTATTGTTACATACGAACACCAACAAAAGCGGTGGAATCCACTCGCAAAACGAGTACCTCTAAATGGCGCAATCGCCATTTGCACAGCCTGTTTAATATGGCCGCCCGTTTGTGGTGTTGCCATAATATGAAGGTCGTTCCGGCAGCTTGGGTGGTGCATTCGGCACAGGACGACTGTAGGGAAGAAAATTTAAGGCACAGAAAAGTTAGAAAAATTAATAAAATTTTATTAAAAAAATACAAAAATAATGGAGCATAAAATAAAGAGAGTGAAGTATAAATAGAGTGCAGTTAAATATTAGTTATAGAGTTGCTGCGTAACACAAACATTAGTTTTGTATATATTTTTCTTATATCAATAAAATTCAGCGTACACTCACCTTGGCGTATGCGGAATATACAGTGATTGTAGTGAAAGCGTGAAAGGTTAGGTAAATAGAGAGAATATGCCCAGCACCAAAAGCAGACAAGTGGATTCTCTACACATTAAATTGGCAAACGCCGGTTTTAAATTTCATTTCAATTAAATAAAATATATGTTTTGGTATCGCAACGAATGATTTAGAATGCAGTGATGATATGTAATTTATTTATGACCTGCGAAAGGTCTTAATAGCTTCGATCAAATTAATAGCGATCAAGAAAATATTGCTTTTCTTGCACCACGATTGCATGTGTAGGACCTATTAGAACTCCGAAGTAACTATATTTTGTAAACCGAAAAGATTAGAAAGTACGCTTATTTTTAGCAAACAGCTGATCATATTGTCACTTTTCGAAGTGTATGATGCCATTTATGGGTACACTATATCGAAAAAAATTACAAAATTTTATTTAATATAATATATATTTTATTCAAAACATTTCCTTGCGTAATTCACTGCTGTTTCTTTTATAATGCGTTATAGTACCATATAAGGTGATTTCTTTTTTTCTATTGCAAAGCTTACTTGCATTGAAAGTTGTGTATATTTATTTATTTTTCTTATGTGGCTACTATGGTGAAGCCCAACAATTTTACACTCAAAAAAATTTACTTTAGTTATACATACATAGATATCAAATACATATTTAAATGCTTGTGGATTATGTATTGTTTGAGTGAATTTGTAAAGGAATGTAATGGTTTTTTGGCGTCAATCCGTCAACTGACAGATGAGCATTGTCAAAAGGTTTTCTACTGGTGTATGGATAAAAGAAGAGCCGATAACGTAAGTAGCAGTAAGATAATGGCAAATAATAAATATGAGATAAGCAAGACATGTCAATATAATGACGTAATTGCTGTTTACGTCAAAATTTACAAAACTTGAACTACAGTTTAATACTCAACTTGCGAAATTATGACTGTTAAGGCAGCAAAAATTGATACTAAAACTGATTTTCATATGCGCACATTTGCGTCAAAGTACTATCACAAAAATATCAACTGCGTGAAAATAATATTGTACAATCTGTAAGAATTTTTTACTTGCAGTTTGACGTAATGACGTAAAGCAGCTGATTGCGTAAAATTTTACCAAATATAAATCAGAAAAATATTGTTTGTTCGAATTTATCGACTTTAAGCTGTCATTCAACGACAATAATATATTGCAATAAATGTTTTCATAGAAATTTATGCGTTGAAATTGTCAAAATACTGACATAAAAAAAATTAAAATTTATCAAAAAAATGATGTGAAATTTTTTGGCGGGGTGGCAACAAATACAGGCGTGTCTCAAATATGTCAAAATTGCTAACGGTACAAATAGCGGATAATTTTGTTTTCTGTTACTTCTTAAGAAGAAAAAAATATTTACTTTATTTCTACTTCCGCCTTTACTTGCATATATTTTTATTATGATTTCTTTTTACTTTTATAATTGAATTTCAGCTGAAAATGTATATTATTTAGCAGCAATAATGCATGCTCAGCGTTAATTTAATTTTCAAAAGTGGTTAACTCCATTTTATCAACATTATTGATGTATAGTATGTATGTATGTATGTATGCAAATATATTTTAAAACTAATAAATAATTTATATTTTGCACTTTTCTCTGCATTTTATTAACAGTACTACTAAATTTCTTTATACAATCGGTTTTTTTTTTTAATGTTTTTACGCAGCAATTTTGCAAGGTTTTATATTAAATGTTAATTTTTATGTTTTATTCACTTCACATTTTTATTTTTTTTATATACTTATTAATTTATATTTAATATTTTATATGTTATTTGTTTTTGTGTTTGCTTCGGTCCCCACAGAATTTGTTTGCCCGTTCGTGCGTCTTTCGATTAAGTTCTCTATTCTACGTCGTACACTTGTAAGTAAGAACACCAAAAACTGCTAAGGCATATTATTGGCATTTTCTTAAAAACACTATGTCATCTACAACTTCCAATACAGTTCGATTAATGCTCCCCCACCGCAAGTTATTTTAAATGTAATCTAATGGGATGTGACATATTTTGCTTTAATGTGTGTAGAGTATATGAGGTGAGCATTTAGTTAACTATACATACATATATGTATATGTATTTTTTACTTTTTTTATGATTAGATACTGCGCTTCATCTTTTTAGTTTTTAAGATCAAAGATGAGAGTACATTTTTTTTACACTAAAAAAAAAACACACTAGATATATGCAGAGCAGTAATTATTTGAAAATGACAAGATATATAGAAATTTGTAATACATATATATATATATAGATAATGCACGGATAGTTTATCGGTAGTTTTTTTTTGGTATTGCTGTCTACAATTTTACTTCGTAAAACTTTTAATTTTTCTAAACTAACCTCAAATTATGCACATGCCTCAAAAGCTCTGCTACTTTCTATTTCTACAGCTTTATTCCCGCGTATATAGTCCGACAACATTTTTTAAAACTATATTTTAACTTCACTTGAAATCTGCGAAAAAAAATTAATCGATATTTTTTTGTCATCTATTGTGTTCTAACATTGCTTAAATTTTCTTGAAAATTTCACTGCAATATTGTTACTGCTTTAAAAAGTTTGCTTCTTATTCTAGTAGTCAAGTTAATTTGCGTTGTATATACTTTGTATCTTACCGTTATTTTTTAGTTAGGTTAAGCATGTTTGTTAAAATTGTTATTTTTTGCAAGAAATTTTCATTTCAATGCGCTGTTTGTATGTAAGTATGCCTAATTTATCATTTCTAAAACTTCAAATCACCTAGAATTCATTTTTTCAGGGTTGACACCTTTTTTCAACAAGAACATTACAAACTTTGGGCAATATATTAAAAATCATCTTAAATCTGATATTTCTTTTGGAAATCGAATAAAAAAAATTTAGGGTTATCATCAATATTGTTCAAAACACAAATAATTAAAATAATAATAATAAATACGGTTTGCAATAAAAATAAATAAAAAACAATTCAAATACAATTTATATATTGTAAAAAAAATAAATGTATTATAGAATTAAGACGTTAAAACAGTTATGTTAAGTTGATAACGGTAAAGAGAGTGTAGACATGAAAAATTCGTAAATTTTGTACTGACATAACCTAAAAATTGCCTATTTATTTAAATATCCTTTCCAAATCATATGATATTTAAATGATACTTGTATATGTATCTATGATGGTAAATACACAAATGAAAACAAAAAGATTTACATATTTTTTCTTTCGCCATGTCGACAACCTAACCTCACTATTTATTTATTTATATTTATGTATACTGTCTGTTTCAATTAACTTTATTATAAGCAACTATTTTAGTTCATACATACAATACAAGCTTTTGCCCTGTTATTGTTTTTGTGTACTTTTTTAATTTAAATATGCAATAATTATTAACAATCAAAAGCAATGCAGCAGAAACTGCCTTTAAATACTTTGAGAAATAGCAGTAAAGTGGTAACTAAATACTAATACCGTTATGGAGTTGTTACAAAAACAACATAATTTGCATACGCAAGGTTGCATTTTTTACAACATTTAAATTTAAACTTTTTTCTTCATAAATCCGTTTGTAGTTCACATATTAAGTGCGTATGCATTAAAAGAGCAGTGAATAATTGAGTATATTTATATTTTTTATAGTATATATAATATTATTTGCATTATTTACTACATTAACACACAAATAGCAACAACGAATTTTTAATTCAATTACTTATGTACTTAAATTTTTTATTAATTGTAATTGTATTTTTCATTATTTTCTTAGTTTTTCTTTTCCTCTTTTTTGTTTTTGTTTCAATTTTATTATGTATACTTAACGCATTTTCTTTAATTCCCTAAATAATTGTTTGTATAATATATGTATGTACGTATTTAATTAATTTTGTATATTCATTGTTTGTATGTAAATATGTATTTAGGTTTGCCGGTTTGTAGAAGAGTAATAATTTATCGAAAGTTGAAAGATCAGAGAAACGTCAAAAAAATTACAAAAAAATCTTAATTTATTTAATAAAAAAGAAATTAAAGAAAATTAAATAATTAAAATACATAAATAAAAAAATAGATATAACTAAATATTTATCAGAATTCAGTAGTCAGAGAAACGTCAAAAATATGACAAAAAAAAATTAAACTTATTTTTTAAATAAAAAAGGAAAGATCGGAAGAGCACAAATTATTAAAAAAATAATAATAAAAAAAAAAAACTAAAAATAATAATAAGATAAAAAAATTATAATAAGATTAAAAAAATAATAAAATTAAAAAAATAATAATGCAATTAAAAAATAATAATAGAATTAAAATATAAAGAATTAATATTTATCAAAAGATCAAAAAAAAAATAATAAAACGTAAAACAAAATAAATTATGAATATATAAAAAAAATAAATTTAAAAGCAGAAATTTTATCCAATTAATAAAAAAATAAAAAAAACTAGAATAATATGCAATAAATATATTTGCAGCACTAAGAAAGCTTAAATGTTTCAAAACGTTTTAAAATAATATGATTAATTTCAAAAATATGTTTCCAAAAAATAGTTTTTTTTTTTTTGAAATTTCCTTCCTGTAGAATTTCTTAACGTCGTCTTTTGTATGAAATTTAGTAAAAAAAAAATGTAATGAAGTTTCTAATGAATTTTGAACAAAATAGATGAACAAGATCATACATATGTACATATGTGCATGTAAAAATTACTGGTAACTGAAGGAGAGCATGACATGTAAACTTAATACAATTTAAATTTTTAGCAACTAAAAAATTAAAAGCAAAGAATCGAGTATTTAAAGAACATAACAAACACATGAGCAAAGTTATTAAAACAGTAATAATTGAAAAATGTGCGTGATTAAAACTAATGAAATTCGAAAACAAAAACAACAACGCATACACAACAAAGTCGTAACGCAGTCAATACTGTGGTATGTGTGTATGTATGTGAGTGTATTTGTTTCTTTGTGTAGAATTTTTTTTAATACAATAACAATTTTTATAATTTTAGTTGGTTGTTTTGTTGCAGCGATTAGTAACCAAAGCTTAGCATTTCTTTTTTCAATCTCGCAAAACAAATGTAAAATTTGTTTTTGAAATTTTATTTGTAAGTTTGTTTGTTTTTTTCAATTCTTTACTTGAAACGTGTCGCAAAAACGTTCGAAAGTTCATTCACGGCTGCCTGGCCCACGACCTGGTTCACCTGTCCCTGCATACTCGCCGGTATGTAACGGTTCGCTCCAGATTGTTGCGTAATTGCGCCGCCAACCGCTCCGGTGACACGACTTTAAAGGACAAGAGTTGCCAGTTGGCAAAAAAAGAGTTGTTGATTTTCATTTTTTTTATTATTGTTATTTGGTATTTAGAGAATTTTTTGGTGTTTTCGTGTGTTTTGTAATTTTTTTTATTGTTATACAAACGTTAAATGGACTAACGACAAAAATGCGAAAATAAAAAATATTTTGTAACGAGTATCGGTTGTGAAAAATACACATTTATCGGAACGTTTGAAACCCCTTTTTAACTAAGCTTCTAAAAGCGAGATTTTTTCATAGAAATATGATTAACTTAATTAATTTAAATTTAACAAAAAAATTTAAGAATCATAATTTCAAACAATAATTGCAACATAAATTTTAAATTTTTAAAAATTAAAATTTTATATAATATATATAAATATTAATAACAAGAATAACGACAATCATTAAATAAAAAAATATATCATATATAATAATAATTATAAAAATATAATGGTGACAAACTTGGGATTTAGGCTTGTAAAAAACTATTTAAAAATATAGGTTACAACGCAAATTTTGATAAAAAAGTAGTGGAATTCTTTTTCCATTGCATAATGAGTGTAATTATTTTTTAAGCAAGTTATTAGAATTAGAAAAACCTAAAATTTTTGTAACAAAAACAGCAATACGTAAATAAAAAGTAATAAAATAAAATATTATAAAAATACCATGTTTTGGATAACAATAAAAAACTTTGAAAACATAAGCACTTGATTTAAAAACTAAACACATAAATTAGTCACAACAGAATGATTATGAAATGAACATACAAACATACAAAAAGCGCAACAAAATAAAAGTTTGGTATGGAAATATGTAATGTTGGAAAACAACTAGAACGTTCAAAAACAAAAAAAAATAATATCGTAAATAAAAAAGCTCGAATAAAACGTCTGTGTAAAAAACGGTTTCGGAAAACTGCTTTATACAACACTGAATGTATCTACCTCACCTCCACTCATGCTCTGAGCTGAGTTAAAAGCCACAAATCACTATTAAAAAATATATATATATAATATTCACACATTTTGTATGCGTTTGTTAAAAGTTTTTTATATATAAAAAATCAATAGCACAAATTTTTAACTAGAAAATATGTTTCTCACGTAAATTTTAAAATCTGAAATATTTTAAAATGATTCCAAGCTGGTTTTTTTTATATTAAGGCATTCGTACCGTTCAAAAAAAATTACTTAAGACCATTATTCGTGTTTTTTCTAATTAACTTTTATTGCATATTTTCATTACAATCAATAACAACAATATGCCTAGAAATAATGGCAAACATTTTTTAGTGATTATTTAAATATATGTATATGTATATGCAGTTGATTTACTATTTTTAACATTGTTATTTTATATTTAATTTTATTTTTACGTGTATTTTATTTATTTCGTTTAATTATATTTTTATTAAATATTGAAGTTTCTTTGATACTTTTTATATTTTTAGGTTTTCAATAAGCGTTGAATTGTTTCTGCAATTTTACAAAACAACTCATATGAAATTTTTGTGTTTTTCAATATTTTTTAAATATTTTTATTTAATAGTTTCTTAATAATTTTTTATTTATTTATTTGTTTTTTTCTTTTTGCAATAACGCGCTATTCTTACACTAATTTTATATATGCATTTGTATTTGTTTACTTTGTTTGCGTTTAATTTGCTGCTGCAAGTTTTCAAAAACTATAAATTTGGATGCTGCAGCTTATAAATTTTTTTTAATGGCAAGAAACAGATAGGTTTGTGGTTTATATATATTATTTTGTTATTTAATTTTTTAATAGATATTTTTTCTTCATTATTGCCATATTTTGCATGGAATGTTTACATTGAGATGCCGATAGATATTTGTTTGCTTGTATAATTTTTTCTAATTAATTAGATTTATATGTAATGGTAGAAGGATAGGTATTTGTAAACACATATCGGCTAGAGTGCGATTATGTAGTTGATTTAGCGGCGACTGTTAAAAAAAACAAGCACCCAAGGTTGCAATATGAGATAGGGGACGCGCGAATTTTTTTATATTTAATTATATTTTAGTTTAGTTATTTTGTTATTAAATTATTATAAATATTGTTTTTCACATTTTTATTTTTATAAATTTTTATAAAAGTTGTTTAGTTTTATTTTAATTTTTTTTTAATATTTTATTATTATTATTTTTTGTTTAATTTTATTATTAATTATAAAGTTTAAATTTATTATTAACATTAATTAATTTTTTATTATGATTTATTTTTTTATTTAGTATTAATATATTTTTTGTGATTTAAATATCCAAAATGACCACAAATAGTATGAGAGCATGAAAGCATGAAAGCATTTGAGTAAGAGAGTTTGTTATTCAAATTGTTATAAATGTATTATTGTGGATTGCGAAGAAAAGAGACAAAAATTATGTTTTTTTTGAAATTAGTTGCATTTATGGTGTTAGCAAGTATTGTGGACACACACAATTTTGTGTGCAAAAAGTAAGCGAGCGTTTGGGGAGAAAGGAAGAAAAGAGACAAAAACATTTTGGTTTATTGTAAATTTTTTCAGATGTTAGAAAATATTGTGAAAACTCTATATACAACTTTAACCAAATGATCATGGACAAAAACAATAGTAAGTAGAAATTATTTATGAAAACTATGAAATTAATGAGACATATGTATATACATAAATATGTATTGGTAAAAATCATACGTCAACAAATGAGTGAATAAATATAATGAAATTGATGAAACATTTGTTAAATTATGCTTCCTTTTGCAAATTAAATTACATTTAATAACCTAACTTAACCTTAATACGAAAAATTAAGGGACCCCAAATAAATATCATTGCAGAAAACGCATTATTTTAATGTAACGAATGCATATTTTAAGAATAAATTTGGTTAGCTGTGCTACCATAAAAAATTTTTCATCTGAATTTCGTTATCGATCGAATCGAGTTAAAAATATTTATTTAAAAAAGTTAATTATTACAATGGACAAAAAAGTTATGGAAAAGTTGTTTATGAAAAAGTATCGATAAAAAGTTTATATAAAATATTAGCAGTAAAAGTTATTGATAAAAATGTATCAATAAATACTATTGATAAAGAATTATCGATATATTTTTAGAGTATTTTATAATACTTTATTGTATGATATGGCCAACGCGTATATTTCGAATCTATCGTTAACATTGATATACATACATATATATCCCATACTTAGAAAATTTGTACCTTTTACCAAATGATCTAATACTCGTATCCAATACTCGTACTGTTAGTTACATTTTTTAGTTCATGAAAATGCTGTGATTAGTCATGTAAATAAAAATATTAAGTAAACCCTACATACATATGTAATTCGAGAGGTGCCCTTAATTTAGCTTTTTTTAGTTTAAAAAGTATTCTTTATAACTAAAATAATATGTTTTAAGGTCTCAGCAAGATTTTTAGGTGAAATTTATTTCCTAAGTATTGAAATTATTGGAAAAATAAATAAATTTAAAATTATAATTCTTTGAACAGTAGTGTTTTAAGTAGTTGGTACATTTTTAAATCCTATTAAGAGTGCAGGCGTGTATTTATAAGCAAAAAAGAGGTCCCAACCGTCGATAAATTAATAATACGTAAATAAATATTGTATTAAGAAGCTAATAAATTATATGATGCCCAATTTTTTAAAAATATTTTTGAAAAGAAACTGATTTTTTTGATTTTACACAATACTTGTTGAATATTTTTCTTTGAAAACGATAAACAACTTACGAAATGTTACTAACAGAAAAAAACTCAAGCAAAACTTAAAATATTAAATATGTATATGTATTTATAAAGCTACTTAAAAGAATAAAAATGAAATAAAATCATCTGTACTTACGAAGGTAATAGTGGTGGTGGCAGAGCGCCGCCAGGACGACCGCCTGGTAATGGTGGTGCACCGCCGCCTGGGCGATTGGGAATCGCTGGTGCTGGGCGCCCTGAAGCGGGTGGTGGTGGTGGGCCGCGTCCACCGGCGCTGCCTAAAGAGCCCTGTAAGTGAGAAAAAGAAAAAATTAAGTTAAATACAAGGTAAAAACATTTGTTGGGTTATAAAAAAAGAGTGTGTGAACTGTGAATTTATAATTTGTATGCAAAATACAGGAACAATATGTGCAATATACCTAGAAGAGGTGCACATAAGCATGAAAAAATGTCATCGGGAATAAAATTAAGTCTCAAACTTCTTCGTTAGCGAAAAAACCCAGAAAAAAATTTCAAAAAATAAAGTAGTAACTATTAAAAGCCTTAATGTTTGTTTTAATAAGTTTCCATATTTATGTTTTACCTGTGATGTAGGTGCAGGTTTGCGTGGACCACCAGGACTGGGTGGTGAGAGACGTGGATTATCTAAACCGCTGGGCAACCAGTCATTTTTGACAGGTGGTGGTAGCGGTGACGACACTGTGGCCATGGAAACATCACCTGAAAAAGACAGTATTTTTTAAATGTGTGTTTAGAACAAATGCATTAATACAAAATGGTATTATTATAAATGTGGGAGCGATGTTAAAATATGTACAATATTAAAATACATATTGCGATTTTTAGAAGAACTGATAATATGTGACTTAAGACAACGCAATTAAATGTTTCGTACTCTAGTTTAACGGTAAAGGTTGTCTTTCACAGATATGTAGTCCTTATCTGGTGAATTTTCAAATAGTAAATAAAATTAAATTAAAGCTCTAAACTGCCATATCTCTTACCAATAATTCTAAGCGATTCCTTGCAGGCGTGGTACATTCGTAACATCTCTTCACGTTTTGTAGCTGATTCTGCCGATTCTTCCATCATTTGTGCCTAAAAAAAGAGAATTCCAATTGTGAGTAAATTTAACGACATTTTTACGCATTTATTAACAAAAAAACAAAACGCATTTACTCACCTGATCACCTGTGGCATACAAGTGCGCCAACAGTTCGCCGTTAATGAAATCTTTTGTATTGTTAATAATCAACATCATTATAGCTTTGGGTACCATATCACGTGTGGTCTTTGTGACAATCTTCATGTATGAGTCAACCAAATTGCGTATGGTCTCCACTTGACGCTCCAGTTGAGGATCCGATGCGCTCTCTTCGCTGGCGGACTGTTGTTATATGCAGCGCATATCGGTAACATTGGGGGTGAACAAATTGTGTTGGTGATTTATGGTGATGAACGCAAAGTTGTTGTAATTTGTGTATAAACAAGTGTGGATGTGAGAGAGAGTAGTGAGTGTGCGCGCGTATGTGCAGCAGCAGCAAAGGTAGCAGCGGCAGCGGAAGCATTACACATACGGTTTTTTTACATTTTATATTGTGAATTGTTGTACAATTCAATTGAGTAGTTTTAGTAGTTTTTTATATTTATTTTTATAAATTTAAATATATAGGAAAAGGGAAAGAAAAAAAGAAAAAATGGATATGTACAAATTTTCTTTTTCTCAAATCAATAAGAAATCATAAATATAATAATTATAGCGTAAGTAATCCCATTACAACAAATTTCCATTAGAGAGTTTCTCATTCAATGTGTTAGTAGTAGTAGTAAACAGTCGGAAAAAAGTAATGAAAAAATAGGTAAATAGAAAATAGCATATAAATTCATATAGGAAAAGTATTGAATATCAAGCACTTCCAAAAAAATCAAACGTCAAATAAAATCTCAGAGATATTCTAACGCCATGTGGTCACAAGATATGCGCATTTAAAAGTTTGAATTTTATTTTGTCGATTATTTTATTTTTCTCTTTTGAATTATATAGTGAATACACTTAAGAGGAAAAAATATCTTATAGAATTAACCATCGATTAAACGCTCAGAAAATTGTATTTGAATAAAATAAAAAAAGAGTTCCCAACAACATCAATAATTAAAATTTTTAGAGCCAAAAGAAAAAAAGAAGAATCAAAGAATTTGCAATATTTCGTTAGAGTGTATAGCTATTCACATTAATTTATTGAATTTAATTATCGATAGAAGTTATCGGAATTGTTTGACGTAGTGAGCAGGTTTATGACATGAAAAGCAAAAAAAATTGTAGACATGGAGCAATTTAAGGACGCAAAATAATGATGATACAATAAAATTACATAAATGTAAGTATTATGTGAGTATTATAAATTACAAATCCGAAAATTATAAAATCAAATGCACATTTAGTCGACTGGAAGCGTCTAATGAACCAATTTTGAATTACAAACCAATTTCTCTTGCAACCACGACTATTATAAAAATATGAAAAATTAAAATTTACCCAATAAGTATCATACATAGAAATATTACACAAAAATATTGTTTTTACTACCAAGAATTAAAAAAAATAATAATAATCATAAAAATACAGTATAAAATTCTTTCATGATACTTGTTGGACGAAATATAAGTATATTTAAAAGGGTGATATCAAAAAAAGGTGTAGTGTATGGAATATTTTGTACTCGACGGGTGATTGGTTGACACTTGTCAAATTTTGACACTATCCAGTGTCAATTAATAATAATTAGTGAAAGCAAACCAATATTATTAAAAACAACTGTACTATCCCTTTTATTGATACACCTTATAGTTATGTAATAATGAGTTAGTATTTACATATGTATGTATATAGTGTGTGTTTTTGCATTATGTGTTTTCCGTGTATTTTGTAAAATTTTATTAAAAATTAACTTTAAGCTTCTATCTTTTAGAGGGCAGACTACTAATGTTTCAGAAAAAAGTTGTAATCGTCGAAGGGTGAAGAGTTAAACAAGAAAATCCATTTTTTAAAGACGCACTGAATGAAAATTGCAGATAAAGCATACTTAAAACTGCGAGTTAAAACTGTTAGTTTTTTAATAGAACACAACCAGTTTCAGCGAAGAAAAGAATTAAAAAAATGGCATTTGAATAGTAAAGGATTGAGTAAATTAATTATTGACACATACATATGTAGGTACCTACTATTTAAAAATAATTTGTGATATTTTTGATATCAATTAATTATTGCGAGGAATATTTCATCATGAAAAAATCGGTATTGGCTAAGTGAAATTAGTTAATCATTAAACAATCGAGTATCCGAAATTTTAGAATAAACAATTATTTAATACTTTCGATATCATTTAGTTATAATAATGAATAATTATATTGCGATCAAAAAATTGATAGTAATTAATCGGTGCATACATTGCAAAATTCTGGGAAATCATTTAATAATTATATTATAATTTTCAAATTTATGGCAATAAAATGTTTATATAGAAAGAATGCGTTTTATTTAACTGTTTGTGATTAAAGGTACTTGTTGCTGCTTGTTTTTCTTTGTTTCAGTGGAGGTATTCCAAATGAGATGACGGGATGATTTGAACAAAAATATTTAAAAAGCCGTAAATGGTGCAGTTGTAGGTGGGTAAAAATTTAGTAAACCACTGAGATTTCATTGAACGAAATGTAGAAAACAAACATATAACGTATAACAAATAAACGTATAACCATAAACGAGAAATTAACTGCTAACTATTCGAACTAATTAATCCGAGAACTATGCATAAAAAAAGCAGGACGCATACATATTCAAAAATCAATATTTCTTTATCGATTTTATAGTGTAGAGAGAGATTATTCAAACATGTATGCGCCCATATTGCGTGATATTAACAGCCGCCGGGGCCATTATGCAAAAATTTCCAGCAGATATTTCTAAATCAAGTTCAAAAAATATTAACTAAAACTTACTTTTTTCAAACTATAAAAAAAATTAAAATAAAAATATTACAATAATTAATAAAAACTCAACAAAACCAAAAATTATTTAAAACCAAAAAATATGTATAAGAGAAATAAATAAAAATATATTCATTGAGATTTTTTGTATTATTATATAGTTAATAACAATATTAACGAAAGTTAACTTAACTTAAAATAAAATAATATTTAATTAAATTCTGTTTGTATTATCAAATATCGATAACTGAATAATAATAATAATCTGCTGAATTCATCTGCATTTGCCTCGGTTGCTGTTCCAATAATTATTTAATTCAAAGCAATACAAATTTTCCAAAAAAAAATTTATAAAACAAATTAGCAGAGATAACAAGGATATCAACCGATTTATCGAACAATTTAAATAAACAGGGTGGTTAGTTTGTATTCGCATTTGCTCCACACATACGCATAACAAACAAAATGAACAATAAAAAATTAACGGTTAATTAAAAAAATAATACGCAACAAAAAATTTATTTGATTGATTTGGCAAACATACGTTTTTCGTTTTCTGTAGTACATATTTCATATTTTTTACACATTTTTTCATTTAAGTATCGTATAAAAATAGATTTGGAAAAAATAAGAAAAAACACGAATTAAAAGTGTACGTGGAGTTCTGCTTTTATATTAAATTGACTGGCTTATTGAACTTAAATAATTATTTTTAAAATAAAATTAAACAATAATGCATAAATATAAAATTTAGGAACAGAAAAAAGTATAAATAAATTTAAAAAATTACAAAATAAACATATTTATTTATACAAAAAAAAAAAACAATACACCATAACTTAAGTATCAAAGCACCATACAACCAATTTACCAAATTAATGAAATTAAAATTATTTTTGTTAATTTTGTTTTGCTTTTTACAAAAGTTTTTTTTCTTTGTTCCTGTTAAAAACCATTACTTCCATACATTATATAATGTTACGGAGTAGCAATAATATGCAAAATAAATACCAAAAGTTTATGAATTAAGTGAAACAAACCTCTTGTCCTTCCTGCTATGGAGTAAAATTCGATAAAACAGAGAAATATACGAAAGTTTGCGTTACAAAAGTAGTTTGGATTGTTGATTTTTTATATTTTTTTCAATAATTATTATTTATTTTATTTACGTAGCTTAATGTGTAACTCTCTGTGCGTGTGTGGGTTAGTAATTTCAATTCAGTTACATACATTATAACAGCGTAAAGGAGATAGAAGGGCGAGGTTGAGGTTAGGGTTCTGGTTTAAGGGCATTAAAATTACAACAAAAATTATTAAATTTTTTATATATATTAGAATAAGTAAAACCGAAAAAAAATTTGGATGTAAAAAATTTTTATTGATAGGTCTTGGATTGATTTGAAGCTTAAACCTCTGTTTAGAGAAAATATAACGGCAAAATTGAAAAAAAAAGACGGGCAAGTGTTCATAAAATCGATTTGTACAGCATTATTTATTAAGCAACATTGACGGTAGCGAGCTGGGTAAGTTTTCAACTGTTACTGTTGTCAAAAAAATATTAAGAGTACTATTAATTGAGACAAAAATTTCGAATACAAAGTTTTCAGTTTTAAAAATATAAATTGCAGTACTATTTTAAGACTTTTGAAAGAAAACTGGCTGCAAGCAAATAGACTCAAAAAATGTATAATTGCAAAGAAATATTCGTCATAAATTAATTTTCATAGCCAAAAAATTAACAAACAAGTTTATAATTTCAATTTAACTTTTAACCTCCAAATCTGCAACACCACTTTGGAGGATTTCCTAATTAAATTGACTAGACACCAAAAAACTTATAAGGGTGTATAAATATTTTTTATTAATTAATATAGTTAGTGTGCATTGCAAAAAAAAAAAAAATATGGTAAAAGCAAAATTTAATAGACTTTCGTAAATATTGGCAACACAACAGTAAATGTTTGTTTGTTAATTTTTCATTTCGTTGCTGAATTTCTACCAATGTATATATGTATGTATGTATATAAAAATGTTGTAGCCAGTTGAAAACTTGCCCGCTGCTCTAAATGTGAACAGGCCACAATTACTATATATAGTACAACATATCCTATATACTAAATGTACATAAAACAAAATTTCGCATATACATACATACATATGTGCAGCACATATGCATATATTATGCGCATACCTACATGAAATTACACAAAAATATTTATTTTCAATATGCAAAACAACTTACCTCATCGCCATTCTCCTGGGCCACTTGTTTCTCGGGATATACGCCGGCGCGTAGGAATGAAGCCTTCCACGATTCCACATCCTCAACGGTCTCACAGGACAGCTCGAGTTGCTTGTAGTCCTAAATGCGGGAAAAGTGGCAAAAAATTAAATATTTATTAGTAAACTTATAGAATTGTAATTGAAAACATGAAAAGCAAATTAAAGCAAACTAAATTTCAATGAGCAACAGGAGTGGAGAATACAAGAAATTAAAAATATATAAGAAAACTTATAAATTTTGTACGCAGGAAGTCAGGTTCGGTGAGTATTTGAAAAACTAAAAAAATCATTAAAATTGGTGTTTCAAAAATAAATGGAAATAACGTTTAGCAAGTGGCTACTTACGAAGAGCTAATGTGACTATTTATAAATATATATTTAAACAAGTTTTCATTTAAAATATGCAGCAGTTGACAAGAGCATAGTTTTCAAGACCACTATTGCTAAATTATTATTTTTTTTACTGCTCGTTTTGAAAATCATGCCATGTCCTGGCATATTGCAAATGAAAATTTGTTGCTGGGAAAAATGTTGATAAAAACATAGTAATTTTTATCAAATACAAAAAAATTTAAACGCCATTACCAAACAGATTGTTGCCACACAGGGTTGCAAATATTATTTTATATTGTTTAGTTTTTCTTTCGCTTACGCGCAACGCGCTATTCAATTCAAATAAACCAGTCAGGAGCGCACACTTACATAATAGTACATTTGTATGCATGTACCAAATATAACGAAAACCAAATTTAAATAACGGGTACAAAAGAGTATTGTGTGTGTGTGAAAGAGAGGCATACATACATTCAGTAATACATAACATTATAAGGGGGCAGGTAAATTAAAGAAATTATTAGATATTAAATTGTTTGCAACGCAATTGTTTAGAAAATATTTAAATTATTGGGGTAAGTAATACAAATATTCTTCGTAATACGCTACACACCACAGGTTAAAAGAGAAAAAGTTCAATAAAATTATTTTAATTATTAGTAAATTTAGCAAAATTAATAGGGTGTTAAATGCAAGAAAAAATTAAAATAAACAAAATCTCTAAATGTTAAAATAGGAAGAAAGATAAAAAAGTAAATTTCAAAAAATAAAACTAAATTAAAAAGTTATAATAAAGGAAAATAGTAAAGAAAATAAAATATATACATATGTAAGTACATTTGATTGTAAATAAAACTGAAAACAAAAAATATTAAAATTTTCCGAAACAATTGATTAAAATAATGATCACCATAAAAGTTATTTGTTAGTTATATATTATTACTATTGTTTTTTTTATTGCTTGAATGTTATCATTTTTTATTACTTTTATAAACATTTCGTTATGGAAAAAAACGACTTAGAACAAACCTTTTTTTTAATCCAGACTAATATTTATTTTAATAAATATGTAATTATTTTTATAACTAAAAATATTTAAATCAAATTTAGTTTTTATAACCAATTTTATAAAAAAAAAATTTAAAAAAAAAATAGTTTGGCTTAGAACATAAATATTAAAAAAATACCCATGAATTAATCCTAATAATTCCGAATTCCAATTCCGAATTAAATTTTCGAAAACAAATTAAATTTATTTGCTTCAATTTGAACAGAATTGCAAAATTGAATTTATTTTCTTAATTTAACAAATATTTAACATTTATCAGTGAATAAATAATCACTTCAGTTCATCAAGAACTTACAAGTGTTTATTTTTTTCATTAATTTTAAATATTTGAATTAGGGAAAAATTAAAAAAGTTTTCAGTTACTGTATAAACTAACAGTTAAATAAAATTGCAGGTCAATTTAATTTTTTTTGATTATTGTTTAGTATTTTGTATTATTATTAATTTGTTATTGGTTTTTAATTTTTACTATTATTTTTTTTATTATTATTTAACATTTTTCATTGAAATCATTATTTTTTTGTTATCATTATTACTTTTAATTTTTTGTTTTCTCATTATATTTTTCCTTTAAGAAAAAATTTTGTTATAAAATTATAATAACAAATAAATACGTTTACGTGAATATTACTATATCTTTAATAAGTGTGGTGTGTAGCGAAAAACGTATTCAATTGAAAAAAAAACTCTCATTTTTTATAAATAAACCGTGGGGCAATACTTTACATTTCCTCTATGAAAGCAAACGTTTCAAAATAAAACTGTAAAACACCATGCGACATTGAGCTAAAGCGCGTTTTTAATTTCTCTTGTTCTTGTTTACTTTTATTTTACAAGTTTTTGTTGCGGTTTTTTGTTGCATTTTCTGTTACTGTTGCTGTTACTGTTTCTATTTTGAATTTTGTACGTGGTCTTTGGTGGTTAAACGTTGTAAAATTTTTTTGTACTTTACAAAAATTACTAACCTTATAAACATTACGTCCATCTGGACTGAATAAAGCAAATGTGACACGTCTTGACATTGACATGAAGCCCTGTTCAATATCGCGTAATTTCAAACCATCCAACGGCAACATAAATTTCTTCTCCTTCTCATCCTCATCCTTGTACCAGGAAATACTCTCCGATGTCAGTACAAACCAATAGGGACGCGAACCGCCTGCAATGTTGTGTGGTTGTTTTTTCAAGTGTAGGAAAACAAAATATTTCGTTTTGCAAGTTTGTGGTGGTGAGTGGTAGAATGTAGCAAGTGATGGACGGAAGGTGGCAGGTGTTTGTAAGTATTAAGTTTCATTTTTGTTTTTAATTTTTGAGTGTTAAGAGTATCAATTTCCATGTGCCCGAGAAACAGAGGTGTATTGGTTTTGGCGTGCAGTCAATTAGAGGTGTTGCAATTATGTTGTTGTACAGTTGACGGTTTTTAATTAATTAATTTTTATTCGAAAAATTGTGTTGTTAAATATAAAGATGAGAAGTATAAGAAGAATTGGCGAATAAACAGCAATTGTACGATGAAGAAATGCAGATATAGCAATAAGACGTGCATGGAATGAGACAAAAAAGAAGAAAATTTCGAAAAAATGATTATTAACATTTTAGTTGGTTTTCATTTATAGAAATTTTATGAGCATGTAAAATGGATAACTCTATACAATTATACCCTATAGTAATTTACAATATACATACGTAAAATTTTGTGAGACCTAAGCTACATATACTAACTTAACCTAAGTATATAATATGAAGTATTTTAATTAGCTAAATGTACTATTTACAAAAAAAATAATTTAAAAAAATTTATATTACTATTTACATATTAACATAAAAATTAGCCGAAAGCAAGTTTAAAAACAGAAACGAGTTTCCGACGAAAGTCAACTCAAAAGCGTATTACATGCAGAAAATTAAAAAAAAGATGGGTGAAGCAAGCGAATGGACAAAAAAATCACAATGAAACAAAAAAAATGGAGAGTAAAGTGGGAAAGGTGAAGCCAGAAGTACATACAATAGATAATACGTGAAAATAGAGATAAAAAAGTAGAAAGAGTTGTTGAAGAATTATAGATAGCAAGTGACAAAAAATTTAGGCTAGATTAATGTAAAAGTGGAAAAAAATTATTTTTTTCATAAAACTCGATACTGTAAAACCAGTTATACTCGATTTATGTTTGACGAATACGTATGTATACCTACATATGTTTATGTAGATTAATTTGGAGGAATATATTTAATATAATATCTATTTACGGTTATGTAATAAAAAAAAAAACAAGAAAATTAACTTCGGCTGTTTGGAAGCCCCTCCAGGTTCATTTCTTATAGCATATAAGGTTATAAAAAAATCTTTTTTTTTCTTGATTTTGTTCGCTTTATGCTCTGGTAGTCCGACCTGAACAATGTGTTCGGAGATTGTATAATTGCCTTGGATCTATGCCAAATTTCGTAAAGATATTTTATCGAATAAAAGAGTTTTTCAGACAAGAGCTTTATTTTGATCAGTCAGTTTGTATGGCAGCTATATGATATAGTGGTCCGAACTGAGTAATTTGTTCGGAGATTGTACTACATATTGGCTTGGATATGTGGCAAAAAATATTTTGTAGCATAAAAAAATGTTTCAAATGAGGATTTCATTTTGACCGATTTGCATGACAACTAACTATATCTTGCGGTTCGATATTAACAACAAAAAAGCTTCTTTGGAGGAAAAAATATTACAAACTTCGTGGCAAACTTAATATACCCCGTTCAGGGTATAAAAACTGCATATGTTTAACGGTAATTCATTATGAATGGCAATAAATAAGTTTTTGGAAATTTATTGCAGTTATTTTTTATAAAACAAAGTTCCTAAAACAGATGTAGGTTAAAATATTCGCATTTTTATTTTTAAACTTGCCAAAAGCTCATTTTTCGGGTTTTAAACTAATTTGTGCACAACAAGAACACTTAAAGTAACGTAACTAAACATCTGCGCTAGTAAAAATATTAAAACTTATGCGCATGCGCAACCAATAAAAAGAAATATCAAATCCAGTGGTGTCGTGTGTGCATTTAAACGTTTATCAATATTATTACATTAATTGTAAATTATATAGATTCATAAAATTTCGCTATATATAAACATAAATATGGTATATATTTTTAGTTAAATATATCAATAACAATAAAAACGCAACACAATACTAGTGACAAAACTTGTTTCATTAAGCACACATAAATTGAGAACAAATTACAAGAGGAGAAGAAACAGTTGCAACGAAAAATGCAAATATTAAAATTAAATTCTTGTAGAAAACTTTTTAAAATATATCGAGCATTATACGAACCAAGAATTTGTGGCAAAAATCGCTTCAATGCTACAAAAATGAATAAAGAAAATCATAAACATAGGAGTAGGAGAGACAGATAATTAAAATAAACATAGAAAACTAAATACATAAATTAAAACATGCAATTTTTAATTTAAATTAAGTAGACGCACACAAAAACTGAGAACGAACAGTGAAGCGATTACTGAGCGAATAAGAAAAAAATGTTATATATATTTGTAAAGAGAAAAAACATATTTCCAAATAGTACTTGTAAAAACTTTTCTAGGATAACGTTTTTAAAAACGCTAGAATTGTATGTACTAAATAAACCCTAAGAAAAAAGTACTAAAATTGTATAAAAAATGTGAAGTACAGCAATTAGGTGCTACAAAATAATAAATTATATTCAGCTATTGCCATAGCTATTTTTTAGTACTAAACGTTTTTGTATAAATCAGAAGTGTACTAAAAAATTGTGAAACATTAATGGAAATATAAGTATAATATTATTATATATTTAAATAACCTGCAGAGTGGTCGAAAGACTTTGACAAATTTGTAACTAAGTATAATCTAAGAATTGTGTACTGTTTCTAAAAACTAAATTTTAGTATAAATTGATATTTTGTAACTTTAAGTAAGTCTAACTTAAGTGTTAAACAATTTGGTACATAAATCTACTTAATATCGACAAATAATTGCAAATATTTTTGTTAGTCAAATAATCCCTGAAAACAATATTTCAGTATAAATTATATATTTTTAGTACAATCAATTAATTTGTAATTTATGTAAAAAAATTAATTATGAGAGGTATTTTAAAAATCAAAATTTATTCAACAATGGAGAAAAATATAAACGAAATATTATTCGCAGTTTTAAGGCTAGTTGTTGTAACAAAAAAAAATAATAATTATAAATTATTGTACCGGAATTTATTACCTTTGACAGATTGAAAATTATTTGACTCAAATTGAAAGTCACAACCATTTTAATAAACATTATCTTGGACACATACGAGTTATTATCGTTGTAAGAACAAAATATATAATTTTACCAGGTTTGCAATTTTTTTATTTGAATAAATTTAATGGAAATTTAATTGGTAATCACAAAATCCGAGTTATTACAATTAAACTCAAAATCAGAATGAGTTATAGAAAATCAAATTTTTTAATCCGAAATCAGAGAATCCAAAAAAAAAGAAAATCCGAATTTTAATCCAAAATCAGAAAATCCCAAAAGGAAAAACCCAAAATCAGAATAAAAAAAATTAAAACTTGAAGTAAAACAAAAAAAACAAAATATTTTTTATATCAAAAGAATGAAAAGAGATAATAAGGAAGGATTTACATATTTCTAACTGAAAAACTATAATTAAAAATATGTAATTAAATGTTAGTAAGACAAAACTCTGATTTTATTTAAAATAAACTCTCCTTTTCAAAGATACCCACATTGGTAGAATACGTAGCACGCAAGCGCGAAATAATTTCAAATTCAAAAAACAATTTTGTTTATTTTTATTTAGAAACTTGGGATTAATATTGTTCTTCACTATTTTTCCGATTTTTTTATTAAAATTGTACTTTATTTTTTCATTCCCGCTATTTGGGATGAAAGATAAATACAAAAAAATTCTGATTAAGTAACGGTTATTTGCACAAATTATTGTAGATTACATCCACAATGAAACTTACTAATTATCATAACAATTTCAATAGAAATTATTAACTAATGAAAATAAACAAAGCAAAAAACTTCGAATAGCAGTCATATAAACACAAATACAACAAAAACTTACTGATATCTAAACAAACCTATAATTTACATAAAATTACGATAACTATCAGCTCACAACCACACAAGCGTATGAATCTCTCAACACCCGAACCAAGCTAATTCAACCACAATAGACTTATAATTAATAATATACGTTAAATAAATACAAAACAACAACAATAAATCGATAATATTAGACACTCCACGATTTGTGGCATGACGTAAAAACTAAGCTACGCTTAAATTAATTACAATAAATCTAAAAAAATTTGATTATATAGGTACGCACCTTTCATAATACCCAAATTTTGTATGACCATATAGCCTTTGCGTATAACCTGATTGCCCAACTGGCGTGTGCCAGTCTTGTTGGCATTTTCAGATTTGTTCTGAGCACTAAAACAAAATAATCAAATAGTTACATATAAAAACATATAAATTGTGGTATTTTGTACAACTACGCACTTTGCAAAGCCAATGAAATCCTCATGATTGGTATTCATGTAGGCCAATTCGAAATCGATGAGCAACAGGATTTGTTCCTTACAGTACTGTTCACGCTGGCGTATGTGTGTAGTGATGATGCGTTCGGTTTCCTCACGCAAGCGTGGATAGCGTGACATCTGAAGAAAATTTTATATCGAAATTTATTTTTTTAACAATGCAATTGACAAAAAATATATATAACAATAAAAAATATATTTACCTTATCTGTGCACATGCGCACCACAACGGACAATTCCTGTACGACTAGATCGACACACTTGATGACCGGCTCCTTTAATTGTGCAATTTGACGCTTGACAATCGCCTCGAAGGCCATGTCGGGTGTGAACAGGCCCACACGAATACCATGTATATTACGAATGGCGAATGAAATTTCGCGACGTAATTCTTTTTCATCACAAGCCATTTTTACAATTTCGAAACGTAAACTGAAAGTTGGTAAATAAATGCGTATATTAATATTAGAAATGGTACACTAGACAATAAATTCGAAAATATCTAATTTCGAAAGATTAACTTTGAAATTATTATTTTCGAAAAAGTTTAATTTCGAAAAATTAACATCAAAATTTTAACTTTCAAAAAAGTTTCATTTCTAAAAATTGCCGAAAAGGATTATTTAGAAAAAATGTCACTTTCAAGTCGAATATTCCATTGAATTTTCAATTTCGAAGAATAATATTTTTTTGATAAAACAAATGAATTTGAAAATTACAAATAACATGCTCTACTAACTTTAAATTTAATTCTGAAAGGAATTTTTTTACGATAGAAATGAAACGTTCGATTTTTTTTTTCCTGAAACAAACTGAACTTTCATTTCGAATAATATTTTTTCGAACAAAAAACTTCAAGTTTTGAATATAATAAACGTTAAATTCTTCTAATTCATGGAAAACCGTTCTTCAAAAATGTTATTGATTTTAACACCGCCGGAAAATTCTAACTTCGAAAAATTATATTTCGAAATACTTAATATCGAAAAGCATTTTTCGGTCAAATTTAACTTTAGAAATTATACTTTCGGATTTTCCTTCTACGAAAAAACTGAATTTTCAATTTCGAAGAATACTATTTCATTCGAACAAACAGAATTTTTCAGTTTCAAAAATAATAATTTTAAAGCCCTACTAACTCACCGTTCATGGAAAATTCTATTGATTTTAGCACCACCAGATAGTTCATTTGTATTGACCAAAGCTGAACCGGAACCTTCAATGGTACGCTCAAAATCTGACTGCAATTGTTGGATCATTCTAATTGTTGGAGATAAAATAAAATAGCACATAAGCAATAGGAGACCACATTTAACAACTATTGACACCAACTTACTGTAACATCGCCTTTGTCTTAATGCTAGGATCGTCAGGTCTGAAGTGCTTAAATTGCTCCACATCCTTTTCCAGTGTCAACATTTGCTTTTGTAATTTATCACGCAAACCTGGAAGCGTATCACGAATATGATTGGTCAACTGTTGATTGAGTACACGTTGTAGGTATGGTGTGCCCAAACGATCGGCCATATGTCTATAAGATGGATGACTAAGGAAGAATTTGCGTTCAGCCGCCAAGGCTTGATGAATATCCTTACGTCCCTCAATATCTTTTTGTGAGCGATTCACCACACCAATGTAGCCGCGTCGCAGTGGCAATAATTTATTCTCTAAAATATCACGCGCATCTGTGCCTTCGTCCATAAGATCGAGTTTAGTGATCACACCAATTGTGCGCACACCCTGTGGATCGACCTCTTTAGCTAATTTCAATGCATCCGAATTGGCTAAATCTGTATTAGCTGGCGTTACAGCCAAAATGAGACAAGTTTCCTTGCGTATAAATTGAAAGATCATTCCTTTAATTTGTTGTTCAATGTCTACGGGCTGGTCGCCGATCGCCACCTTGGTTAGACCAGGCAAATCGATGAGTGTCAGATTGAGTACATGTGGTGAGTAGACACGCAAATTTATTGGTATATTGGATATGCCCTTATTACTGCCAGTTACACGATCCGTTTCATCCTCGATCTCTTTGCGGATCTCATCGAAACTGGTGAATTTCTTACCCTTACAATGCAGAAATTCACCATGTTCTGCGCGGATAAAATAGAAGATTTTGAGTGATAATAAAAACAAAATAATACGCCTAACTTACCGGTAACGCCGTTAATCAACTGTAAGATCAATGGACGACGTGTTACAATGCCTGAACCACGAGGCAAAAAATCTCTGCAAAGGAAAAAGTAATCAATTAAGTCTTCATTAATCGTACTATACAAACGAAATACAATTTTAAGCAACGTTTTTTTCTTATTTCAATTATTGTTATAACAGAGAACTTTAATTTCAATTAAGAAAATTAAATATATTTATCGAAAATATGTTCAGCTGAAAAGCTGCATTCGCAATTAGCGCCAGCACGATACGTTCGTTTTCTTTATTAACGCAAACATACACACACATGCATAGCTTGCGATTGTGGGTGTCGCTATGACGCATCGAATCATTAAAAGTCCAGCGCATGCAACAGACTAATTAGAGAAACAAAGTTTAAGCGGCGTGTGAAATGATTTATCAAGCGTTTGAAGAGCTGTTGCTGTGTGCACCAGCAGCGTTGGTTTAAAAACATAACATCATCAACAACATTTGACAGCTGACAGCTAACTGATCTATACTCATATAATCGTATAAATGCCCATCAGCTGTGCACATTTACGGCTATTCAGCCTTTACTTCAAAGTCTAACTGCTCGCTGGTACAGTGACTTATAGGTTTTAAACACATTTCCCATTCGCTTAACGGCTTTTCTTTTTGTTTACAGTGCAAAAACTGAATTTGTAATTCATCTGACTTTCGAGTTTAAAGTTCAATACACCACAATTGCTTACTTTCTTCGCGCGGCGTGTATATTCTTGGATTATATGTACGTGTGAAGTTAATTAACGAAAGTTCCAGAAATTCTTCGCCGACATACGCTCGAGTTTCAGTGATCTTTGACATGTAGTAAATTTCACTTGGAATTTGGCAATGTTTGTTTTTTCTTGACGCTTAATTATGCGCACGGTAAGCCGGATAAAAATGTTTTGTTTAAGCACTTGTTGTATCAACAATGGCAATAGTCTTTAAGGGAGTATAAGTACTACATAAATTTTTGGCTCAACAATTCACAAAAGTCAACCCAATCGTTCCCATGCCATGAATCGGACTTGCAACCGGGCGGATATTTTTTTATATCTTGTACTTAGACACGACTGTGGCTTCACAATCAGATGGATACTTTCTCAGCAGCATTCTAAAAAAACCTTTGGACTTTTAATCTGCAGAGCTCTTCAGCCATAAGCTGGGTTTCTGGACTTAGTTTTTGGCCCGTCTGTAATCAGAGCTGCTATTTAGTCAAACATCTGTTCTCTAACTAAAGCAACATGATTTTAACAAAAATTATATTCGACGCCATAGCTGGAGGAACAAAGATTTGACAGTCTAAGCAAGGTACCTCAATCTCGGAAGGTGAACCGACCCTATGTAAAGGCATAATATTTAAGCTTGCAGAACTTAAACTTAAAAAGTTCGGACTATTCAAATGTGAGTAGAGTTAAGGTCGACTAACACAAAGTCGACAGAATGTCACTCCCTTCAAAAGATATTGGACAGGCACTTCTGAAATCGAGGGAGATAACCTTTTTTGACGCTAAAAGACAACTTTCCAGACCTTTTTCTAAAAGCGTTTCTTAAGTTTTAATTATCGATGGAAATTTTCGACAACGAGAGAACATACGGTACATATGTATATACTTGTATAAGGGTACTCTGGAATTTAAATAATATTAACGGATGGATTTTCTTCCGAGAAGAACTTTGATAGTCTCGACTCATTCACAAAATACATGTGAGGAATGTTATCTGCTGTTACAGCAACAACAACAAAAATCATTCTCAGAGTTCGTTCAAAGTCCGTTCCCATGACAATAGCTCAATCGATTTGATGTTACCCGAACGGAATCCGAAATGTTTCATGTCGCTGCAAGAACATCGCCCTTAAGAGGAATTATTTAATTTACCCCGAAGTTTGTGGCACGCAAAAGAAAAAGTCGGTAATCCTATTAAATGATCGGACTTGCGAACCGATGGGACCACTAAAGCATATAGCTGCCATACAAACTGATTAAATTCAAGATAACAATATTTTTAAACCCATTTATGCTACCCGTGAATGCCAATGTTTCTATTAAAATCAATTAATTTCATGTAGATAAGTGATAGAATTTTATCTCCAAATTATAATAATATTGAATTTTATGGGAATTTTTCGTGCTAACTGCCTTATAACCACTATCTAACCTACTTTGTTTTATTTATAACTTTTTTTCAGTCGCTCTTTAACTAATCTGACATAAGCCCACTAATTTGTCACATATACTCGATAAAATGTTTGTACAAGCAGTGTTCAAAGTGTCATTTTTGTTGCTAGTTTGTTGACGGTTGGCGTCCCCTTTTGTATTTATGGCCATAGAAGGTGTATTGGCTTTACACACTAATTGACGTCGCATTGCATAATGGAAGTGTATGAAAGTATGTCTGTATGTATAGTATATATTTAAAATCAAAACTATGCAAACATTGACACATAGTAAACAACAATATCAAATTATTTATATACAAACATGTACGAAAACATTCTAACACAAGTATACCATATATGACAAGGTATGTACGTAACAAAAAAATAATAAGAATCATATAGATAAGAAACAGCAATAGCAGAAAGTGATCGGAGATAAAGTACGAGTACATTAGGTCGACAAATCGACGGCAATTTTATTGCACAGGTGTCATCGATTATGGTGCAATATGCACATACAAGCAATGTACATACATATATTCATATATGTTTATAGCACATAAGCAAGGTTAGCGACAGCAGGAAATTACGTTGGGCTCATCATAACAGCTGCCAAGCTGAGTTTGCGCCCCTTCCCTTTCACCACTGCCAATATCAAATGACCAGAGCAATATGTTAAGCCCAGGAAAGGGCCGCCGGCTCTATATAAGAAATAATAAATTAAGAGTTGCCCGAGTGAATAGGAGAGCTTAGCTTGTGTGTTTGAAATACAAAGCTGGTGAAATTTAGAATTACGTAGGCACTTTAATTCGGCTGTGAAAAATTTTTATAATCAAGCATGATCAGAATATCTGGATCTTAGCCCGTTGATGTGATCTGAAATGACGGGTTTCTAGCTGCTGACTCTATACAAGAAAGCATTTTTTAAGGGCTGGCAGCAAAGCAATTTGGTGAGCTACTGGCCGCCAGCTCTATATAAGAAATGCTGTTGCGATGGCAAGCTGGAAGCTATGTGACTTGACAGAGTTAATGTTAAGTGAAGTGTTGATGCCATGTTATACAAATAGCCGCGCTTTTGGACGCCGACTCTATATAAGAAATGCTGTTGCGATGGCTAGCTGGAAGCCATGTGACTTGACAGAGTTAATGTTAAGTGAAGTGTTGATGCCATGCGTTAAGTGAAATGTTGATGCCATGTTAAACAAATTGCCGCGCTTCTGGCCGCCGGCTCTATATAAGAAATGCTGTTGGGATGGCTAGCTGGAAGCCATGTGACGTGATTGAGTTGATGTTAAGTGAAATGTTGATGCCATGTTAAACAAATTGCCGCGCTTCTGGCCGCCGGCTCTATATAAGAAATGCTGTTGGGATGGCTAGCTAGAAGCCATGTGACGTGATTGAGTTGATGTTAAGTGAAATGTTGATGCCATGTTAAACGAATTGCCGCGCTTCTGGCCGCCGGCTCTATATAAGAAATGCTGTTGGGTAGGCTATCTTGAAGCCATGTGACGTGATTGAGTTGATGTTAAGTGAAATGTTGATGCCATGTTAAACGAATTGCCACGCTTCTGGCCGCCGGCTCTATATAAGAAATGCTATTGGGAAGGCTAGCTGGAAGCCATGTGACGTGATTGAGTTGATGTTAAGTGAAATGTTGATGCCATGTTAAACAAATTGCCACGCTTCTGGCCGCCGGCTCTATATAAGTAATGCTGTTGGGAAGGCTAGCTAGAAGCCATGTGACGTGATTGAGTTGATGTTAAGTGAAATGTTGATGCCATGTTAAACAAATTGCCGCGCTTCTGGCCGCCGGCTCTATATAAGAAATGCTGTTGGGATGGCTAGCTAGAAGCCATGTGACTTAATTGAGGTGTTGCGAGGTGAAGTGGTGACGACATACATACATAAAATTTTAAAAAAGTTTTCTACTTGTTTTCTAACGCTAAATTGTGCTAAAGGATGGAAGATCCTCCACAAGTACGAGTATTAATTTAAATGAATCATTTTGTTGAGTGAATACAAAAATACTTGAGTTCTATTGCTTCGCTTTGCGATATTTTTGATTTCCTCTTATCGGGTGCAAAAAAGGCTTTAAATAAGTGAAGTATACTTAAAAATTTTGTTTCAATATTTGCTTAGGCATCTTATCAGCATAAAAAAATTGATAAACGAAAATAGAAAGCGATCTCGCTTGTTGGCTTATTTTTTATGCAAATTTGCTTTACATTTTTTAATTTTAAAAAATGTCCAAATTAAATATCATAACAAAACAATGTGCATGTAATTTTTGCCTTTCATCGAGTTTACCGTTCGTCGAGTCAACACAACAATTTAAATTCTTTTATGCTATCACTAATTATTAGGGAGTTCACAATCACTGATAAAATATTCTATTCGGCTTTATTAAATATTTGTAGACCCCTAGAATATTTTAACATTATGAGTCATACGCAAGTTTACTTCTGAGCATTGAACTCATTGAAAATTTCATTATTGCCAAAAAGGGACATAATTGATAATGACTTGTGGAAAATACTTTAACATCTATGCTTTCTACAGAATGAGCTAAAAGTTGACTCACCACTTTGTAAGGCATTTTGGTTAAGTACCACAAGTGTTTCATTTAATAATCATATAATTTCCCTCACTGATAGAAAAAATCACAAAAAAAAACCCCGTTTATCACCCAAAAGAAGTTTTTAGTTTGTGTATGCCTATTTTTCGCCAACTTTAATTTATTTGTATGATGTAGTGTTGCATGCCGCTCTAATATATTTTAATTTTTACAAAGGCTTCCCTTTACAACTTGTTTCTTATTCTCTCCTCTAACTTTGGGCTTCATTAGCTTTCTATATGCTTCGTTTTAGTTCTCGTTCTTTTTTTTATCTTTTTCCTTTCTGTTATTTTTATCTGTCTGTCTGACGGTTTTATTACTAACGGTTGGTATTGTGATAATTTCACTCAGAGACATGTTTTCGATGTCAGAACCTAAGTGACCTCTAAGGTTCTATTTTCTCTACCGTCACCAACGTGTGTGTAATACATTAAATATTTTCTATTTATATGTATATTTAACTTCGGTCGACGAACTTGAGCAAACGTCAGTATAGTTTTGCATATTACGGGGTCTGGTATATTGAATATCTCCTAACTATTATACCAGCGTTGGCGGTTTTCTTTGCGAATGGGATGTACTTTGATTTATCAAGATCCTTATGTTAGGTTATAATGGCTGGTTGTCCTACAGGTACTTTGTAAGTTCAGATGGAGGTTCAATACTAGCTAATGTTTATGTCGTGCGGAACGTCAACGCTTTTTGCTAAATTTAATAAAGACTAAAGTCCCTTGAACTCTGAATTTTATAGATATCTAAGCCGTATTCTAAGTAAAGGAATTGATGCGAGAGAATCGACGATTAACAGTCAGAGTTCTTACTGTCATCGTTGGAATATCCGAAGGATCAGTGAAAACCATTTTAAAAGTGAAAGCACGAAAAAATCACTAAATTTTTTCGAAAAACAGCGTGTTAACGTCTTTGAAACAATGCTTTCCCACTACCATTATCAAGGAAAACTATTTGATTGTTATGCGTCGTTTGCGTGAAGCTAAAAAGGCCAGAATTATGGGCTTCTTGGTTTTTTCCACCACGATAATGTAACGTCGCATAATCAATTGATTCTTCATGAGTTTTTCGCCAAATTTTTAACCAATATCGTGCCTGACAACCACTGATTTAGGTACGTGTGACTTCTGGCTATTCAGCAAACTCAAACGACCGCTCCTTGAAAGCCGTTTTGAGTCAATTGAAGACATTGAGGGAAATTGACTTTAACAATTGCTTTGGAAAAAGTTTGGAAAACACGTTGATACAAGTGTATTGGGCCAATGGGGATTACTTTAAGGGGGATGACATAGATAAAATAAATAAACTTTGGGTTCAATCTACAAATAATCATTTTCTGATCATTATTTCATATATCTTAAACGAGGCTTTTCTCTATCAATCTGGCGTAGAAAAACATATTGAAGACGCGAGCTAAACATTACTCCATTACCCACAAGCGGTAAACTGAAACTTAACACGTTTTAGGAATAGTTAAACCACATCATTCAAATGACTCAAGCGCGTAACGAATGTTAAGGTAATATAAAATCGACAGAGGTTAGTTGCGGACGAACAAAAAAGCAAAAAAAAAACCGGTCAAACTGTCAAAAGAGACAACGTTGCCGCGTAAAACAATATAAAAAGGGTAAAAAGAACAAAAATAGTAATTATATTGGCTGACTCTTTATACATACAAAAACGTTGCAAGCAGCGCTCATTGTATTCCAGTGTAGACTGTTTTTTTTATAACTTCAGCCGGCAGCAAATATCTTGCTTTGTGTAAGCTTTTGGAAACCTCCATGTTTGGCGAGAAGAACGTTGATAAACATGTGAGAAGACATGACCGTGGACCCCAGAAAATGGAAATTTAAATAATAAATGTTGAAAACAACAGCGAATACACGCATACAAATCAACAATATGCGATCATCAGCGATCACGTACGGCAATCAAAGAGCAGTTGAAACTCACAAAAGAGTGAGGGCCAATAATGATGAGAAGAAAGAAAACATAATTCACGTAAAACATAAAATATTTAAAATAACGGTTTGGGAAGTTATAAAATGTAAGATATTTTGCATTGAAAAAATGTGGTTGGAGAGGCGAAATATCCAACGAAAAACGGATAATAGTTACAACACCTAACAAACTCGCGTTCCCAAGATAGTCGGATCTACTTAACCGAAACGGACCCGGATTATTATCAGACTAAGCACTGTAAATTCGGTAGCATTCCCACAAATTACTTCGGAGATGTGTCTGCTGGTACAACAACAACAACCGCATGAACCAAAATTTTAAATACCGAAAAAATCGAAATATTCAAATATTCTAACCTCTGCTGATGTGAGTATATGTATTTAAGAAAAGCCGATATTATACTTTATTAAAGAATATGGTGATTAATTTGAATAAGAATTAAATATGATTGGTTCGAAAAATTTTAATTCAAATAATTTTTACAAATGTAAATTATTTAATGTTTTGGCAGATTTTTTTATGTAAACTAAAACCTTTTAATACTTTCAAATTAAAACTGTGAAATATTGAATGGACTTGTCAGGTCGATAAAATTGTAAGAAATTACTTTAAGCAATTTACATATTTTTTTGTAGAAAAAAATGTTGAGACTGTATCGAAAGATAGCAGTACTTCCGCATAACGGCAATTTTGTGTTTTATGTATTTTTTATTTAGATTTACTTAAATGTAGCAAGTAATAAACATTACTCATAGCCCAATCGTAGAGTAAATTTATGACATTTTATGGCTTTTGAGCTACCAACCTTAAAATATTTTCAATTACAATAGACTTTGATGGGCACTTAAAGGCGAGTGCCAAAAATTAAGGTATAGCCGATGATTTTCAATACAAAAAAATCCATTACTTGCCAAGTTAAAGGGGTTGGTGTGCAAATTGCGCAAAACAAGGCAGCACTAGAAACTTTTCTAACAGCCGCAAGGAAGGCAGATGCAAAGCCTACAAAATATATGTACATAATATTAGCCAGAGTTGACTGGATGTTTTATGTATAAAATTCTCCAAGTACAACTACAAAGCTGTTGCTCTCATCCAAGCATAAGTGAGTGTGCAAACACACAAAGTCGTCTTACATAATCTGTACAAATGAAATCAGCAATGCAGGAAAGTATACTTGTCAGCTTATAGGCGCAATATAAAGTGTACTCGTATAACAATAAAATTATGGCAAATATATGAATGGAATATATTTGAATTTGTATGTTGAAATCCTAAGCAACCAAACCAAATAAAATGTGTATGTCAGTGATGACAAAACAATGTAAACAAAGTGAAAATATGGAGATCGCTAACAGAGAATGCCAAGTTGAAAGAAACTTAGTAACATGAATATGCAACAAGAATAGCAACAATAAAGAAAAATTGTTTTCAGCAATTGATAAAATGGCAAATGGCATTGAGAAAAACTCTTTGCGCACCCAAGTGTGTATTAACTACTACAATATTACTATACTATGCACAATATTACTACAAACCCCACCATAGTTACAATAAATCGAAAGCAAGCGTTAACGTTAATGACCCAGATATTTGTGTACTGCTTCTGCTTTATTTTACTTCATACACCAGCGCATTGACCATAAATTTCCGCTGCAAGCGCAAAACTGAAACCAAAAATGACCGTTGTTGGCCATAGTCTTGCATGAAGTCGGTAGGCAGGCGGTCAAGTACTCGATAATTAATTATCTTCAAAAAATAAACGATGTGTACAATAATTGCGGCAAAAAAGCAATGAAGCGAAAATATTTGGTGAACTTTAAGTGTGTTTTAAACACACGCCCTCAGAAGACCAAGCGTATCAAAATTCGAAGATGAAAAAATGTTAGAAGCTCACAACGCAGTCCTCTGACGAAATCTTACTTTTTTCGAAGTCCGTCTGTGTTGGAGGAAAAACCCCTTTTTAATGATACCAATAAATGATCCGACGACAGAAACATCAAAGAAAAAATTAGAAAACTACGCTCGTGGCAAATTCCTGTTAATACATCCGATGGGGCCGTGAGAAACGCAGAAAAAACGTACATTTGACTTGAGATTTCTATCTACATTGCCAATTGTGTATACAGCCAAAGTGAATCGAATTTATATCCGTCGATAACATTTATATGCAAACACAATGGTTATTGATTTATATTTTTCGTACTTTGGCTAGACATAACAGGGGATAATACCAGAAAACCAGAAAAGCTTAAAAATGTTTCTCATGATCTCAGCGTTGAATGGGACACATATTTTTTCTTTTTTCACTGCTCTCCGTCCCATTTTGATGGCTTTGTTAATCAGAAATATCAAGTGATTCTTAACAAATGGGTTCAACATTTTGTTTACATTGCCTAGGACAGAAGTGAATACGAGCGAAAAGGGAAAAATGTCATTTATATAACAAAATTTCCATCGAACAGTTTACTCGCTTTTAACTGAGAGGCCACCGAATGTTGGCTGTCAAGCATAATGAGTTAGGTATGCAATTAAGTCCTCCTCGCAGTGATTAAATAAAAAGGCTGCTTTAAATCCCAGCGGATTAGTAGAAAATGAATTTGAAAACAAGCCAAATGATAAGTACGTAAATAAAGCAGAACATGAAAAAAGGAAATTGTAGATAAAAAAAATGGGTGGGGAATATTATTTCATGATAATAGTTTTATAAATGTTTGTTTCGAATTACATAAAAATTCACATGGTTTTGAGTTGTTATACCAAAAAAATATTTAAGAGACATCATCTAAAAGGAGAAATGGTTCCACAACCAATTAAAATATTAAATACAAAATTTCTAGCTACCATTCTTTTTATATCCTCGTGAGTAGAACGTTATCATGAAACATAGCCTTCTGTTTGTTTAGGAAGTCCGATAAATTATTTGATATTTATTATGCTTTATTAATATCAGGTAACATTTTTTCGTTCGGCGAGCCTTCTACAAATCTTTTAATACCCGTTTTCATTTTTTTATGTAAATATATAAATACATCAGTAATTACATACTTAATTTCTTATGTTTATACATACATATGTATGTATAACCTGTGCTCGTAACCTAATTGTCATGCAAACAAAATCGATAATATTGCAATTTATTACTCCTAAATTACATTTTCATTCGTTGCCTCGTACTTATTTGTTTTTGCAAACTTTATCGACTGAAACGAATCTGAAATTATACAACAGCATAGGATAAGAAAATAACAGTTCCTATAATAATGAAAAAGTATGCCGAAAATTCTGGATTTTGCTTTTGATCTGTTAAATTTGGAAAAATAATATAATAGAGAATTTTATTCAAATTGAAAGTAGTTTTATACAAGATCGAGCACAAAGTTGAAAATTAATAAAAAAAAACCAATGTCGACAAAAATTTAGCCGTTCAAACTTACAGAAAAAACACAAAAACCGAAAAAAAACTCTCACCGAAGCTGATACTTCTAACAAATAAAAAAAATTCCATACAAAAACTTGCGAAATTTTAGATCGTTGTCTCCAAAAACATAAGTACATTTTAAGGGATAATGTTCGCTCGGTGACTAAGGATAGCCAAAGTCCTCTTCAGTTGTAAATTATCTTGCAATTTTCACCCGAAGGGGTTGATTATTTAACAGTCTCATTTTACATATCTTTTTATATCTCATATCTCAGTTGTATTATTTATAGATTACTCATCCATTAAGGGGTTTTTTGTTTTATTAAATAGTAGAATATGTTTAAAACATTCTTCCAAAATTTTAAATCGATCCTAATACAATTCTAGAGATAGTCCCTTCGGAAGTTCCGCCCTTCACGCCACGTCGGTGTAGCGCACAGCATAATGCGTTTTTTTCAAAACTCTATTTTTGAAGTCGGTGGACAGGATTTCTCGAAAAGTTATGTACCGATTTAGTTCGAATTGTGTACACATCTTTGAAATAACATTGACTAATTATTGAACGAAGGATTTTTTTTAATTACAACTTATTTTTAAGCCAATAAATGACGAAAACTTTACCAAAAAATTAGATTTTTTTGTTCAAAGTCGAAGAAAAAAATGAAAAATTTAATGAGAGCCCAGCGGCTGAATTTTCAACATGTTTATATCAAGGAGACATTGTTCCAATATCTACCTTCGATATTGCATATTATATTTTTGAAATATCTACTTGTTTACATTAAAAAAATCGTAAAAATACCTTTTTTTGTACCTTTGAAACCCACCTAACCCTTTAATCATAGATTAATTATTTATTAGATAAAATTTGAGATCTTTTTTCTAAATAAAAAAACTAAAACAGAGACTTTGTTTGCTTTACATAACCAAACTTTACCTACATACATACTAAGTACATTTGCGCCAATAGATGGATGTTCATATGTATCTTTCGATCGAAAGGTCAATGAAAACTTCACATAGTGGCAGTACTACACTTGATATTTACGCACGTAGCACCACAGGGAGGATAACACTGAAACATTAACACGAATAGGGATAGTGTGAAATAGCGAAAAAGCGTAGGAGTGCGATATTGAAATTGCACATAAAATAAAAATGAAAAAAAAAATTTAAATTCAATATAAAATACGAATCGCTCTCAGTTGTGCAATTTCATTGCATCGATTTAAGGTACGCTCTTTGAAAGCGTGCTCCCAAGCGCTCTCTTTCTTGCTGCCATGACCTTTTTGGTCAGCTGATAGTGCGCATACGCTATGTTTAAACACCCCCTTAGTTTGTGATAATTTTTTTCTGTATTTGCCGTTTGTTTTTAGTATTTTTTTTGTTGGTCTCATTTAGGCCTTTTCATAACATTGCTATTTTTTTAAACGTATGTATAATATTTTTATTAATATTTAAATATTTTTTTGGAATTTAAAGTTTATGATATGTGGAAATACTCCCTCTTTTACACACCATTTTTAATTTGGGTTCGCAGTTTAACATATTCTTGTTTCGTGTAGCTGTGGTTGTATTAGAGGTTATTATCACTTTTTGATAATGTTTATGAATGCGGATGGAGAAACCAATTACTTACAGAAGAATTGGATAGTGGAAACAAACTGAGCAGATGATTGTTTAAAAATAATACACGGTTAATAGGTATTAGATTTCCAAATAAAAAATCAAGTACTAAAGTTTAACTAGTATTTGCGTTCAGGAAAAATCATTAAATTTTAGAAAAAAACGTAATTTAAGATTTCGTTTCAAATTATCTGTAAATACCAAAGAAAAGTTAAAACCGAAAACTTCTTTTACAGCAATGGAAACTAAAAACCAAGACTGTGGACACATTCACGAAGGTGAATTTTGAAATTTTTGCGTGCAAATAAAACACAAAAGACAGAGGCGTTGAAATATGTTAACGAAAAGTAAAAACTTTACAAAAAGAAATAAATAAAATGAAACAAAACCATTAAGCGAAAAAGCAATTGGATAAAAAAGCTGAAAGATACACAAAATGAACGTATGCTTATGTGTATGTATAGAATATGCTTTATTTTTAAAAATCCATAGAATAAAATATACACAAATTCTGTGTTAGTGATAAAAAAAATAAGTACTGAAGTTGCATTTTTCTTTACTCTTAGAAGTAATAAGTAGTAACTGATAAGCCTTGAAGTGTGTATAAATTGGTTACACAAAACTAGAAATAAAATGTAAAGACATTGATTTTTCCACATATTCAAACATTTCGGTTTCGTTTACTGCTTTGGCCACTCAGGCAGGTGCCCGGAGAATAAGCGGTAATAAAATCCGAAACACAAAAGCAAGACTGAACTAAATACGGTACAAGGTGGTCGGAGTAGGAGACAAACGTACATGCGAGAACATACATATGTAAGTGTTTGCGCATGGCACCATCACGTCTTGCTTCCTGCTGCATAATAACCGCTACACAATGTACATTTTTCTTTTAAAAGTGTTCCTACCAACCCACCAGTCAGACACAATCACCCAACTATCTTATGCCGCCCCACATGCGACCCATGGAGCACAGCCAAATTCATTGATTATTCAAATACAATATGTCATATCTTCATATAGTATATACGTTCATACATATATACATATAAGTAAGTTAATGTTATCTTTTGGTGTACACTTACTTGCCAACGAAATTTTCCAACACCGAACTCTTTCCGGCCGATTGACCGCCTACGACAGCGATCTGTGGCAAATCAAGCTGCATATGCACGCCCAATTGCGTGAATGCATCTTGTAGCTTATTAACAATTGGAATTAGTTGCTCCATTTTGCTGGTAGTTGTACTGCTTGGGCCTCTGCCCTTACTCGAAAAGTGGCTGCCTTACGGCCACTGATAACTGCGCGACTACGTTTGTGGGTTATTCGTTTGTTGTAACTCTTATTTTTTTCTATCTTAATTCGTTTGTTATACCTATAAAAACTATTTTAATATTAACACGATTACGATTTCGTTAATTCCAAGACATCACTTTGTGGTGTCCAGAAATTTTCGCATACACTGCACTAGCGATTACGATTTTATGTACTGCGCCCACTTTTTCTAAACCACTTTTTTGTCTGATATCTACACTATTTGTCACCACGTACTTTATAAAACTTGAATGCTATTTCAAGAATTTTTCGATTATTTTTCTATTAATTTTATTTTATTTCATTAGTTTGAAAAATTTTCAGCACTGTATGGAATTATTGGAGAAAAAATTATACGTTCTTTCCTCACATCCACTTCTTTGGTATCTATCACGATTTTGATTCGCCCTCGACTGATTTCGATTTTTCGTTCCTTGCTTTCAATTGCTTTTACGTTACCATTCTTTTTCATCCGTTAATTCTGCTTTTACAGCTGCTTCTTCTTGTTTTGACAATTTTAACGAAGAGGTTGGCAAGGAGTAATTCAAGAGAAAGCAACACAAGGCAGATAAATAAATAAATGACACGAAGATACAAAACAAATAATTCCAACTGTCAAAAATCGTAAAAAAAAAATTCAACGCAACAAAAAAAGAAACAATCCAACAAACAAGTGTCATAAATACACCAAAACAGATGCATTTTATAAGGAAAAGCGCTAGAAAATTGCAAAACACGCAAGTTACGTACACGAGTAGAATTAAAGCGAATCCAGCTGCTAATTACTATTTCACTGCTATCTGACGCTGATTCATAATGGCAGTTCGGCTATCGAACAATGTTTTTCCTACCTCAGCACACCGCAGCGTCTTTTCTAAAACTGCATTTTACTTTCTTTAATCAAAGAAGTTCATTAATATTTTCACACATACATGCATACATATGATTATCAACCAATTTCACGGCCAATTCACACCATTACTATGTGCAATAACTCTAATCTCCTATTTTTTAGTTAAAATTTTTGTGACTCGTCATTTACCGTTTTCTATGTATTTTGCTGTGTTTATCTAATTGGAATGTATAAATTCAAAATGCTAGTACACGTCACGTCACAATAACTTGTTTTATGCAAAATGCTTCTGCTCTTAAAACGTATTTATTTTCTCTACAATTACTGTGAAATTACTAAATCTTTTATACAGAAAATTTTAGAAACACCAACGGTGGTGCAGAAAAATAGCAACTAAGCTAACCTGAAAAAAGAATGCTACCACTGAGCTTATAAATTTGATGGCTTTGCCAATCAGTTTCGAAAAAAAATATTAGTTTTATTGTTATCAGTTTTTTTTTTAATTTCTTTATAAACAATATAAAATTTATATAGCATATTTACTTTTACTAAATCCCTTTTTTTATATATTCATTAATTACATTTGTCAGAATTTTGCAACAGACTTTAAAATATATTATTATTTTTTAATATATTCAAAGTTCTATGACCCATTATAGAGCAATTCTTAAGAGATTCAATAATTTATAAACTTATAATAATAATAGTAATAGATTATCGCATTTTTTAACTGAATGTATCCAATAAATATTTTTATGAAAATTTTAAACAAAATTATCCCTAGAATATAACTATGATATTTATTACTAAAGCAATTGCTGCAAAACATATGTAAATACAATATAATTATAATTATTTTAAATTAATTTTATTTATTTCACTTATTTTGACAACTAAATGTAAATGAAATGCAACTCTAGTATGTAGTAATAGCACAAGTTACTGTGCAGTGGCGAAGAGGCGGAAGTATCCTGTAAATGTCAACTAGCTGACAGAGTTCTTTTCGTTCTAAAGTTTTTAAACGAAAGTTGTATTTTCTTGTGCTGTACACGTTTCGTGTCGAAAAAAAGGACTTAAAAGTAAGTTTATTGGAAAAAAATTAAAGCTAACGCGAACACAACTAACAGTGCATAATATTTATATGTTATTGTTTTACATATGTGCAAGATGTTGAAGATTTTATAAGATAAAAATGTTGCATTTCCTTCGAAGTTAAACAGCAGTTGTTGATATGTAGCTGATATGTTGTTGTGTGCGCGGAAACTTTTGCGATGTACGCAATTGGTTTCTCTTTGATGTGTTCTTCTAAATTATTTCTTGATATTTGCTTATAGAATGCGTTACGTGGCTGCATACTTGTTGGCTGTTCTTGGCGGTTCCGAAAACCCCAAAAATGCCGATATCGAGAAGATCCTCAGCTCGGTCGGTATTGAAGTTGACTCCGAACGCCTCACCAAGGTTGTTAAGGAATTGAACGGCAAGTCCGTTGAAGAATTGATTGCCCAGGGTCGCGAGAAACTCTCGTCCATGCCTGCTGGTGGTGCCGCTGCTGCTGCAGCTGCTCCAGCTGGTGGTGCTGCTGATGCTGGTGGCGACAAGAAGGAAGCCAAGAAAGAGGAGAAGAAGGAAGAATCTGAGTCCGAGGACGACGACATGGGCTTCGGTCTCTTCGAATAAGCTATTAATTCTTTTTAACGGGGTCCACTGGCAATCGCTAGTACAACAAAAAACGTGCAAAACTTCTGGGTGAGTCATTGCTAAATTATTGCCATTATTTCGGCATTACTGTGATGAATTAAACTTCACCATCTTTCGACTGAGAACAAACGTTGATGTCACATAAGTTTTCTACTGATTAAATAAACAACAAAATATTTTATGCATACATTAATGCGTACGTAATTGCTAATTGGATTTTTATCTCTTACAGGTTACTGCTCAAGCTTCGGTCAACAACGTCAGCACGGGAGGGTTTAAAATGAATGTAGATTTCCTTGTAGAAAGCACAATTGTGTTTTTTGTAAGGATAATTACAAACTGACAACCTATACAACATAGTTGAATTTTATTTCTATGAAATAAAAGAAAGTAAAGTTTTACACGTTTAAATTACTGCTTTTATTTAAAATGATAGATGATAGGGTCATTAACAGAATTGGTGGTTGGTAAAGTTTTTAGGATTGAGGGATTTTTGAAAATTTAATTTCAAGCATAGTATATAGATATATATGTCAACAAACAAATCGTTGAAGGAAATCTGGATTAATACCGCTTGCTGCAAACATATGACTATTCTCTGGAGCAACAAAACCAATAGCTATTATTTTAGGTGAGTAAAAAACACCGTATCTTCATACATATGCTCAAAAAATGTGAATTTGATACAAAATTACATTTTTTAACTCTATGATGAATAAAACTTTCACCATCTTTCGACTGAGAATAAACGTTGATGTTGCATAAGTTTTTATCTGATTAAAAAAAAAATTTAAAAAAAATGCTTCAGTTTTTACCTATAAAGTATACTAATATATTTTTTTTTTGTTTATTTTAGGAAAGTGTGTCGGTCAGCTACTCAACGAGGTCAATACGATCAATATACCGTTTTACTATTTCTTTTCAGCTATTATGAGGTTTAATTTTTAAAATATAAAAAAAATAATTATAAATAAATGATTTCAAAGAATTTTAAACTAAAATAAATTTATTTTATTAAACGACTTGAATAAGTTATTGCAATTACTAACTTGTTTCAATTTGCACAATTTCTATTTCTCATTTGGATTACGTTTATCGTCTTGATCTTCAAATAAATAATCTTCTGACTCCATTAGCCTTCGTTGCGCAGGTGTGAGCACAGTGGCAGCAGCTGCTTCCAAAGCAGCTTGTTCAGCACTTTCATCTACCCACTCAGATGCACGATCATGTCTTTTACGCTCTGGCGTACTTTTACGTTCACGTCTTTTAGCCAGAAACTTTTCAAAGTTTGTTGAGCTTTCCGCCGCTCGAGTAAGCTGTTGTTGAATTTGCTCAAGTGATTCCGCAGCATTACCAAGGGCGTTATCTTTTCGTGCATGCTGTTCCCAAGCATGTTGCGATTTACGCATTTTTGTCAATATTTTGGACATGATATGCTGATGATCTAGGCCAAGTACATCATGTCGCATTTCAGGAAATTCCTCTTCGTTGTCACTCTTATTTTCATTTGCTACGGTTATGTCATTTTTGCCATAAAATTCACGTTGCATCAGATTAGCCACCAAATTGTGTTGCACATGTTCACCTACAGCTTCTGTACTTCCTTCAGCTGTTTCTTCTAGCGGGCCAAAATCAATTGTGCGTAACAACCCTTCTACTTGTGCGATATTGGACAATTTTTTCTCACGAGCAAATTTAATGCGTGGAACTTCACTCATTAACATTAATTGTGACAATTCATGGCGTAAACGCCCACTACAACGTTGCAATTCCATTTCGAGTTGTGCATCTGCTAACGGCTCGCCACCAGCTAACCAATACACGTTAATGTATGCGAAATCTGGTGAGATCTTTACGCGTGTCACTTGTAAACCACGTCCTAATATAGACTCTGAGGCTTCTCCAGTTGCCAAGAGATCGGTTATATGTTTCATAAACAATTTATTCAATACTACCATGCGACGTGTTGTATTTTTGCCACCGCCACTACTAGTGGATTTGGTTATATGCGCACTGTTAAACATCTCAGCGTTACGCTGTCTAGTTGAATTCGAAGTATTTACGTCATTACTGGGATACCAACGTTTTTTGCTTCCTGATATACGATGACCAACAAGTTTACTTATAATCTTACTCTGAAACTTGATGTTATCAGCCTTTGCATAGGTAACGCCTCCACAAGCGGTTGAAATAAGGGCACATCCCTTCGAGCTCCATTCTATATGTATTAGGTGCTGATTGCAGCGATGCACATTTCGTAACATTGCAGCCAAATTAACAGCAATCTTTTTTATTATATATTTAAGAAAATCTGTTGTAAGTTAATTTTCTAGCGTATTGCTACAAGGCAGTGTAACACACCAGCTGTTTATTTGTTTACAATTTTAAGGGTGGAGAAATAGTTAATAGTGTGGCAGTGTTGCAATTAATATTTATTTTGTTTTGTTAAATTTTGTATTCACATTTTTTACTTTAAAGAACTTATTATGTATATTAACTTTAAAATAAAAAATAATAATGGTGTTATAATTTTTGTATTTTTACAGCATATATACATACATATATATTTTATAAAAAAAAATTAATTTTCATACTTACGTTTATAAATATTGAATTTTTTGCGACATTTCAAACATGTTCATTATTGCATTTCTTTTTATTATACACATTATTTTGTTTACACTTCTAAATATTAAAATATCTCACATTTGTAAGTATTTTACAATATTTTTCAATAGCGTATTTATTTATAAATAAATTGCTGCATTTATATTATATATGTACATATTTATATTTTATTAAATTTCATGCTATAGTAAGATTTCTACTACAGCTTTTCAGAATGCACTTATTTAAAAAAATTATATCCTTACAGCTATTTAACACACTCTACTATGCTTACATGTTTATATGTATGGATGTACATTATATATTTTTATCAATAACGATTTCTTTACAATTCTTACTTTAAATAATAAATGAAACAAAATAATTGCTAATTATGTTTTAGCTAAATCTCAAATTAAAAAAAAAGTTTTACTCCACTTAATAGCGTCAAATTTCGAAAAATATCATATCTCTTTAACATTTCCAACTTGTTTACTTTTGTTAATACTGGTGTTTGAGTATAGCAACTAAAAATGTCTTTATTTACTTTTTCAATATTTATTTTCATTTTACAGGAATTGTTTGTAGATTTTCCAGCAAGATCGGTGATCGAGCGTCATTTTATTTTATTAAACTGTATAAACCCATCTTTCAGGTAATTTTATTTAATATAAATTATTATTTTTTGGTTATTAGAAAAACAAATATTAACGAGGTATATGTATGTAACTTTCAAGGTATGTCAATATTATTTTTTTGCATACTTTCAGGCTATTTCACAATAGAATTGAAATATAAAATTGTTTCAGCATAAATCTGATTGACTTGAGAGATACATATGTTTGTAAAACATAAACTAATAACTATGTATTAAAGCATTTCTGATGACTAAGAAGTTTTTAAATCATTTAATGCAAATTACTGCAGGTATATAAAAAATCAGTTCGGTTTTAACAGTTATATGGCAATTTATATTATTGATATTTATATTCCCGAAAAAAATAAACTTCTTTAACTATTGTATTAAGAATAAGTTGCAATCGATAAACTAAATGTGCCGAGTAGTAAAAAAAAAAAAGAATTAAAAATACGAAAAAATGTAATACATGCTTTGATTTTTCCAAAATGTTCATGTTTTTTCGACTAAATCTAAAATTTCACACTTAATACGTAATCTTATTTCTAATACTGAACCACGGTTTCTTTCGTTCGTAGTTTATTGGAAAATAATACTATTTATTATTTGGAGTATTTAAAACTTACTTATAATGATTGTTAGCTTATATAAAAATATACAAAAAAAAAAAAAACACATGAAAGCAGCATGTGTTTAAAATCGTATTAAGCAAAGCAAAATATTGAAAATTTCAGAACATCGTAGCTTAGGAAAAAGATTTTTTAGTTTTAATATTCTTTGAAATCACCATTAAATGTTCAAATTCTCTCCATTATCATTGCAACCCGATTGATCAACTGGTTTTTGGTTGTCATTCAAAACAACAACAATTTAAGATTTGTTTGTGAGGTTTTATGAATTTATGCTTAGATCAATTTTCGCATAAACCGATTTGATTCCTTTACTTCCTCCTACATTGAATTTTTTTTAATGTTTTATATAATAAACTGAATTGGTTCGTTTACTTTTTTACATTGCAAATTATTTTTTTTTTTTCATTTTCAACTCTGCTCTGCATTGTGTACTTTGTGTAGAGATTTTTGCGCAGACCTTTTTGCTTATCTATTATATATGCATATACATATATAATATATACATATGTATGTTATATACATCTGTATTTGTAAATATAGTAAGTGTCATACTTAATATAGGAAACCCATGGAACCGAAGCATATGATAGCTATCTGTAATGAAGCGTACATGTGCTAGTGGAAGCAAATGGATTTGATAAATATTTTTTAATTAAAAAAGTCTAATTTCGCAAATCAATAAACAAAATCAATGAACATAATAAAGTATTATAAATATAATTTTTATTTTTACATTGTGTTTATTTTTTGCAAAAATTTTTAGTAAAATTAGCAGAAATTAAAAAAAAAAATTTAAACATATTATTTTTATTTTTTCATACATTCTTTTATATGTCCTAAATAACAAAAAATTTTTTTTTAGCAAAAATTCCTCGAACAAATTTGGATGTCATAAATGAAATTTTACGTACATTTTTTAAAACAAATTAAAATACATTTTTTTTTTGCACTAACACATCGAACGCTTCGTCAACAGTAATTTAGTTGAAGCTTAAAACTATTAACTTAATTCTATAGTCAGCTAGCTTTAAGTAGTACTAAATTAAAAATGCAATCATTTTATCGTTTGTGCATTAAAATTATAAACTTACTACTAAATATAAATATTTACAGCATGAAAACATTTTTTTAAATGTACATATATTAAAAAAAAAATACACAAAAAAAGTTTAATAAATAACGCAAATAAAAAATTAATTGTTGTTTTTTTGTAAAACAAAATTAATAAAAAAAATAACTAAGCAATTATAAAATTAATTGCGTTGGATCATACAGTTGTATTAGTATAAAATGCATATTTGACATTTTTTTTAAATAGAAAATGTTCTTGAATGTATGTATGTATATTTTGTTGCTCAGCCCATGACTCAAAAGCTTCACGTAAAATGTGATACAGCTGCTTTGAATTTTTGTTGAATAATAATGCAAGGCATAAAAAATAAAACTTTTTGAAACATTTTGCGCGCAGCACAACATATACGAACAGTAAACAGTGTATGGTATGACATTTATGAAATTTGAAAAAATTATAAATTGCATATACATAGCTACTAACCATGAATGTAGGAAATTAAAACAATACTTTGTACAACTTAACGTGCAAGAATGACTTACGTAGAAACTTTAAGAATAATTCAATTTTAATTTATATAATATAATTACTTAAGTAAATTGGCGTTTGCGGTATATTTCCTTACACATACATACTTAGCTTAAGAGTATTTTTTGTGTTTTTTTTTTCACCGTACGGCGCTTAAGTGTATGTGTAGTTGTAGTTGTAATCTCACTCGTAACCGTTGAGAGCTTTTGAACGCTTACTGCTAAACTTTACAAGTTTAACATGTGTCGCTCGCTACTTATCTTCGTTGCTGCGTTGAATTAAATGTGCGCCTTGCCGCCAACACTGGCGCCACTCACCAACTGATGAGCTGGAAAGCCACTCGGACTTTCGGCACGCTTCATTTGCGATAACGCTTGCGCCATAGTTGCTGCTGCCGTGGCCGTCATTATGCCGCCGCTACCGGCGGTCACGCTACTCACCGCTGATGAGGCGCCACGTCCGCGCTTACGACGTGGCAATATACCCTTACGCGCCATGTAGAAGCGTATTGTCGAAACTGGTATGTTAAACATGTTGCTGACCGTTTGGAAGGTTTGTCCTTTTGAAACGCACTTTGCTGCTTGAGCCAGTGATGCCTCGGAGCGGCGCACACGTTTTAGAGAACCGGACATTTCAGCGGTATTAGCAGCACCGCTGTTCGCCTGCGCCGCCAGCATGTTGAGTAATGATGCATTGGCTGAGCTTTCGTGTTCAGTGTCCGCGCTGGCGCAGTAGCTGCTATCCTCATCGTGTGCGGCCACATAGTTGTGATCATCTTCTATGGTGGAGTCCAAATGCGTACCAGCGGCAGCGGCCGCTTGTGTCGCTTTCATATTATTGGCTGTTACTTTTTGCTGCATTCTATATTTACTGTGTTCTTCGTAAGCCTGATTGGAATTGGAATCATCGCCCGAATCGTCATCCTCGCTGTTGGCATTCGAATTTGTCGCTGCGCTGGCGGCAGCCATGGCCGCTGCAGCATTGGCCACATGAGCTAATGTTGCTTGCGGTACACGTTGTTGTTGTTGTTGTGCCTGTAGCTGTAGCTGTTGCTGATGTACGAGCTGTTGCTGGTGTTCAAGGTGATTTTGTTGCATGGCGCTGTGCGCGAGGCTGCCGTTGCTTTGTTGTTGTAGTAGTTGTTGCTGCTGCAGCTGTTCCATTTGTTGTTCATGTTCCATATCCTGTTGTATAGGCTCCTTTTTAATCATAAATGTCGGTTGTTGCTGATACTTTTGTTGCTGCTGCTGTTGTTGTTGCAGCTCTTGGGCCATCATAGCCGCTGACATTCCGCCACCAGCATGTAACTGCTGTAGTGCGCTAGCTGCTGTTGCTGTCGTTGTTGTCGTCGAATTGGTAGCGGTATCTGTGTCGGTCTCAATGCCATCCGCCTGTTGTTGTTGCGTCGCGGCAGCAGCTGCTGCAGCCGCTTTATTCGTAAGCGCTTTCAGCTGATTCAAATTCAATGCGGCATCGGAGCCATAAAGACCGCGAATGCGCAACTGTTCGGCACAGCGCAGTAGTTGCGGTAAACCGGCTTGTGTGACATTCACCTCACCTTTGTACATAAAGTCGACGAGCGCCTGGATCTCCCACAGCTTTATTTCACTGGGTAATATGATGACTGGATGCTTACAAGGATTCTCAGCCAAGATGCTATCAAAATAGGATGAACATGCGGCCAAGACGAGCCGATGACAATGCACTTGATGCCCCTCACATGCCAAGGTCACATCAACAAAACGCTGACCGGCCAACAGTTGAGGAAATGCGGCGCCGATACTACCCAAATGGCTGTTCCAGCGCACACAAAACTCCTGACGCTGAGACGCGTTCATTGTGGCGGTGCCGTTGGTAGACAAACCAAGCGTTCAGAGTCAGGTACAGGCTTTCGTTAGCTGGAGGTGAAATAATTCTGTTGCCGTAAGAAATTGATGGTTCCACGTAAAACTCGTTTATATATTAATATATCACGTTTTCAATTAGAAGTGCCGTGTTTTTGGCTGTAGGGAAGTCTAAACTCTGTACGGAGCCTTACGGAAGCGCTAATATTTCTAAGCGTTGACTAAAAAGAGAAAACCACAAAATTTATTTATAACAAAAATACTAATAAATTTTCCCATAATGTAATACACGCTATTTGCGCAACTTTAATTAAAATTTCCTTAAAAATCGCATAACAAGTAATCCATAACCGACGGGTATCGTTTAGCCGCGTTTTAACTTCTTAAATACGATTGAGAATTGTATTGAAACCAGTGTTTAATATATTTTTGGTGAAAGTTTGGAAAAACTACAAAAATTTTACTTACACCAACAAGCAACTGTTTCACTAATTTTTATGACTAATCTGGATTTTATAAGCGTGACAATTTTTTATGATTTTCAACCATTAATTAACATCATTAACTTGCACTTATAATTAATAAATAAAAAATATTACGTGTACAGAAAATATTGGAAAATGAAATGAAGTTGCTTTTTCAAGGATCACCAAATATTATGTTTCTATTTCGCTTTAGTTTTTATTAAAATTTTAATACAATTTATATGACAGATGTAAGTTTTTTAATCAAATTTTATGTATATTACTGCATATTATAATTAGCTAATCAAAACTATTTATTTTTGTTTTTTAGATTTATAATATTCCCAATTTTAATAGAATTTGTTTTTTTTTCACTTAAGTATGAGCGTTTTTCTACAACCGCCAAATATTGCTTTAACTTCACTTACTACACATGCATACGCATACACTTTGCACACTAAAATGCGAGCACACCAAGGACAAAGAAGCATCCAAAATTAGTTACTGAAAATTCACTATATTTAACCCACACCATACAAACATATAGTACACCAATTCAAAATTTGTGAATAAAATATTGAATAGCATATTTTTGTTGAAAACCAAACAACACACACCTTTTTGTATGAAAATTTCTTATTTTTCACATTCTTAAGACAGAAACTTTTGCAGCAAATTTATTGAAAAATCCGTGCGCAAGTAGGAATTCCTTTTTTGCATTTAACAGAAAAGGCCAAAAGACAAAGAAATACTGAAATTGAAAAAGTAATAAAATAAAAGTAGCAGCAGCAACAAACAACTATATACAAGCAGAAGTTTAACAACAGTGACTGAGGCAGCGTCGGCAGCAGCAACACTACACCGCACAGTGGCAACAGCAATTATAACAACAAAAACAACAATGACAACTACAATTACTAAAGTGTAGCGCAAAATTTCGAACACTGTACTTTAGCATTTTTTCAACAGCAAAGAGCAAAAACAATAAAAATAAAGTAATATTTTAAGGAAAAATAAAAAGGAAAGCAGGCAGGCAGGCAAACCGACACAGCCTGCCTGTTAACCAGCTACCAACGAGAGAACAGGCGCGGCGCACACATGTGGCAGCATAACCGAGACATTGCTGAGAGACAACACCAAAGAACATTAACAAATACAATTTTGTAAAAAAAAACATCAAGAAACAATATGCAGCAGGACTGACGCGACCGGGTATAACAAATTGATGAGTAAACCATAGAGCGTAGTGAGAGCGCACGCATACATTAATAAGTATAATGTTTAATGTTCCAAGGAGGAGAGCGCTTTGGAATGGGAAAATGTTTAATGGTGGTTAAACAACATTGCAGGCGAAGACATAAATAAATCTACAATATGGCGCACAATGAAAAATAATAATTTTCTTCAAAGGTGTAGGCAAGCATAAGCTATTTAAAAATATATACAAAAACTATCTACTAGCTATACATGTGCATTTTGTGCAGCAGGAATTAGCGAGACACAAAACGAAAGAGATAGCAAGTAAATTTGCCTGAGAAAAAATTTAAATAATTTTTTTGTATTGCGTCTTGCGCTCGCGAAAGGCATTGAGAGAGAAGTTATAAAAAAAAAGTCAATATAAAGTTTGCAACAACCACAAAAAAGGGGACGCAAAAAGTCGCAGTGGCGGCACTAACTATAAAAATAATTATGTATTTTTGCGTAGCTACTTATGAAGCTATGTATGTATGTATATACTATGGCATATAAGTATTCACATGTATAGGAAGCAAGTCAAAGAAATCAATACTATTTTTTAGAATAGCAAGAAAGTTATTTCATTTCATTTCATTTATGTATGTGTACTGATATATAAAAAGAAATAAGAAATTGTATATAATAATTAAACTTCCAACCAAGCACTGCTAAGAAACTGTCCTTTTGAAATTTGATTTCTATATTTAACCCGTCTGCCTTGTGTGCCTTTTGGTTGATCTTGTTTCGATTAACCAAAATTCTATCTACTTAGTTGTGAACTAATAGAAACCTCTGCGACATTAACCTCTACAAATAATTTATCTATGCTTAGAGCAGAATAAAAATGATTCAAGAAGAAGATATGTAGCTAACTATCCACACTCCGCCCACTCCTTACGTTCTAATTTGACAACATCGCTGTTAAGTGAAATAACAGCTTTTCAAATATACAAAAAATGTTGGCGCAAAATTTATAAAATTTAAATTGATATGTATGGATGTGAAAATGTACCTGCATACATACTTATAAATGTTAACAAAACCAGAATTTTAAATACATACATATATACATACATATGTATGTATGTGCATACAAAAATATACAAACACACATTAAGGCTAAGAGCAAGAAAGGATGATGATGATATCTGGTGGATGAAATGTACCGAAACAGGAAACAAAAATAAAAGCAAAAAGGAATGGATTTTCAACAAAAATAAACAAATGCGATTACCCAGAGAGCGCAAAACCAAAAGTCAGGAGCAAGCACAAGAAAGAAAGAAAGAGAGGATTTATAAATAAACAAAACTTTTGATTGCCACAACGTTAATAGGGTGAGGCTTATACATACATATGTACATAAGTATATAAAATAGAATGTAAAAATTTACATAATTTTAATTTTTATTTAAATAAAAATGATGACAACAAATTGAAAAAAAATACAAATACTTATTTTTTCAAATTACAAAATATTTTATACTTTGAAGACTTTTTAGTTTTTAATTTTAAAAAATTTTCAAGCGTAATAATCCACATAAAAAATACAAAATTTAATTAGTTATTGTAATTTTTTTATTACATCCAAAATATGTATTCTAGCACATTTTGTTCGACCCTATTGCACGGCGGCTAACTTGGTAACCTTGTCAAGGATTTAAACAAAATATTGCATACACTAATAGAAAGTAGCGCGGTGCATATACATATATACATACATATGTATATGTATATATACCATTGGAGGGATGATTTTAAGACATTAATAAAATGGATTTTAAAATATGTATGTAAAATACTAATTTAGGCCTACAAGTGTGGCTCATTATTATTTTTACTGAAACAAAAACGCGCCATTAAGTGGGTTGTTTGAGGAAAGATACATACATATGTGCGCGCTTCGCAGTATAAAATCAAAAAACACACTATATAAAATAATGACAAAAGAAAGGCGAAGGTGTGATGCAGGAAAGCCATGTATACGTAGTGCAACATTCACTTTTGCTATGTCACGCAGAGGGAAAGAAAATTTGTAAATACCAATGCGAAGACGATGAACAAAAAACATGTTGCAAAAAAACCAGCAACGATTCGAGAAGTGAATAAATTAACGTACATACATACATATATACTTATGTATGCTACTTTTAGGTAAGGAAGCCTTCGGCGGAATATGTATACAGTTGAATATCGCTAGCTGGGGAGTCAATGCTTCTTAACTTTACCAAAATCATGTCACATTGCTGACAAACCGCAATAGCGAACGAAGCACGAAGGGCATTTTGACGTTTCTAAAATTAGCAATAATATGGGAGGGTGGGATTTATTTTTTATTATAGTAGAATCCACCTTTTCCTTGTGTATAGAGAATTACCGCAATGTCCTCCACAATGATAGGAACAAACAAAAATTATCAAGCGCCGGCTCGTCAACTTCAGCACTTCCTGTCGTTATATTGAAAAAAAAACTATTTTATTTTATTTTCACTTATTTCTAATTTAAAATACAATATAGTATACAAATTTTTATCTCTTCTTGCTTTGATTTTCATTAACAATTTATGGGTAAATTTGTCACAAAATGTTGCACATTATTATTTTTCCTGTTTAGAAGCTCAAATCGCAGGCACACGCTTCGCTTTTGAAAAGTATATAGTAAAACTAGTAATAGCAATAACCACGAATAAGGTAAGGGACAGGAAAAAATTAAAAACAAGCTATGCACAATAAAAATAGCACAACAGCACAAGACAATGCCGTTAAAGAGGAGTTTATGTGGAAAAACATAGAAACTAAATGCAATGAATACAGCGAAAACTAGCAAAGGAACTTATTCACTGTACCCGCTGCATGAAGATCAAAAAACAACCTAACGAAAGAGTCGTAGCCAAGTGCAAGGCACGGCAGGAGGCGTGCATGTACATACATACATATATGTATGTATAATTGCAAGTAAATCTGTGTGTAGCAAAATATAGCAAAAACAGCAAGTTAAACCAGCAAAGCACAAAATTGAAGCAATAATCGTAAGATAGAATAATTTTGCACAAAAATCCAAAGAGTTACTTCTCATACTTGCATATATTAGTTATATACAATTATATTCTTAAAAGTATATATGTATGCACATGTAGCATTGAGTATAAACTATTTTTGCTGTAACTATGCAGAAAGACAGCCTGCTTCATTATGTTATAAACTATTTTCGCTTATTTTATAATTTTAAAACTCACCTTAATTCATCGATACATCCGCGTCCTTTTTATTGCCATTAATATTTGCACAATAAAACTCACGCGAATACATACACAGTTATTGTTGGCTAGTAAAATTAAATTAATTATTTTTACTGTAGCTATGTTATATACTTCTTTTACTAATTTATTGATTTTTCACATTCTCTAAGACGATGCGACGCTGTTCACTTTGGCACACACTAAATACATTTAAATTTTTATTCACGAATTTATTGCGTCCCTCCGCCACTGTACACTTTATTTGCCTCTTTTTTTGCACAATTACAATTGTTTACATGCCTTGTTTGTTGGCTATTGTGACTCCGTGAGATTTGAGTTTGTCCGCACGCGCGGGTTCACTTGCTTACACAGGGTAGTATTTAGTAGGACTTTTTTGTTAAAATATAAACAAAACACAATCTAGTAAAATTGCATGCAGTCTATAGCTTTGGAGAATCTGGCATGGTGAAAGTGCTTGATTAAAATTATGTATTGAGTAATGTAAAATATTATGTCTTTTAGAGTTTGGATATAAAATTTTAAATAGAATATATGAAATATTTACAAACAACAGTTGCTTTACCGCACTTTGGTTATTGAAAAGCAGCCAACTTCCATGTACATTAAAAAATCCTACACTGCGAAAACTCGTATCTAAAATCAATTTAAAAAATAAACACAAAAAAAATTGCTGAAATATTAACTACTGGCAGATAATTCAGTAAAATTAATTTTGGAAGGTATATACATACTTGTCCAAAAATTAATTCGTTTTTAGTCGAATTGGATTTATGACAATCTACACATATTATAAATAGTAGAATCATTACTTTTTTAAATAAAATTTACTACAATTTTGTAATTTTAATATTTGTCCTTGATTATTTGAAAATACATATATTTTATTATTATATGTTATTTTATTATGATAAACCACAAATACTGTTTATGAAAGAACATCTTAAATTCCTCTTTTTCATTGCAATCGTAAATCGAACAGTTCCTGTCGAGAATTCACCATGGTATGAATGCAATCATATTTGTTCAAGCGATTTTGACATCAGTTGAGAAGTTTCATTTGTCAGAAAGAATTTTTCTTGTCATTTTCGCTTTTCGGTGGTGGAGAAATCAATATGGTTAAACTCGTTTTAAGTGCAATTTAAGTGGATTTTAAATGCGAATTTAACCAAATAAATAACAAAGAAAGCTACAACGATAATTGGTAATTGTGTGGCATATGAATTATATCGAAAATTAAGTTTCTGTGCAAAGAAAGATGCATTTTTTTAACATTATAAAGTGACCGAAAAGGAAAAGTGGAAATTTTTCAAGTTGGCTAGAGAAAGGGTAGACAACGCAAAAGGCGAAGGAAGAGAAACAGAGATACTGTAGATAACTACAGTGAAAAATGACTATCATTTGGAAAAGTTAAATATACAGCTCGTCATCTCATTCTAACTGATATGTTCAGGTATTGGATACCATGTTGTAGCTACGTTTGTTGCGCTTATTGGCGGTGGGCGGTTGTTGAACAGCAATGAAGCATTACATACTTTTCGCCGCATTCATGCATACATATTTTTTGTTTATGTGGCATACGTGGATTTTACATAGCATTTTAGATTTTTAAACGAATTCTACAGTTGGCTAAAGGAGTTGATTAATTGGAATTACAGGAGTTATTATTTTTGTGCGTTTCTATGTATATCGTGTATATCGCACCTTAATTGCTGTTTGTAAAATGCAGCATCACTGCATACATTTAATTCGTTTGTACTAAATAGTAGTGGTGAATTTTGCATCGTAGTTCTTTTTCTTCATGCCTTTTTGTTACTCGAAAACGTTTGTTGTTTTAACTTGGCATATGTAATATTAAAAACAAATATACAGTATCTTCAAAACGTATATAATATCAATTATTTCTGATTAGGTCATTCTTACCAAAGAATTTACTGTGAATTCACCACTAATTTTTTTATTTCGTTTCAATTCGCCGTTTTCGCTGTCAGTGGTGCGCTTTCTTTTGCTTGAATTTTCATTGCTGTCAAATGAAAAAAAAACGACATCGGCGAGCAGTAAATGAGTTCGAGTGCAAAGTTAATATCAGTGCCGTTAAATTCGTGTAATCTTTCTACAGTACCAGTTATTTTCTTTTGAATAAAGTAATATTGCGAATGAAACCAAAATTTAATGTGTTACTGTAAGTTTAAAGTATTTTAAAATAAAAATTCGTTAACGTCCAACCATAACTCTTTGTGCATTTGCTCACTGACATTTATTTTCTTTGAGAGGCGGTGACGTCCAGCAGTGAATCGTGTTAATTTAGCTATCTACCCACTTTCCGTACGGTCACGTAGTTTTTTTAGAGCATCATAATTTTAATTTATATATCTTGTGTAGATCTATTGAATTTATAATAATACTTTTTCTTTAAAATTTCAGTGTTTATGTGGACAAAGGAAAAGTGAACAGGTCAAAAGTATTGTAATATACGGATGTGTTTTGTAACCCCGCGAAGTGAATCCGAACATTGAAACCAATTTTAAAAAGTAAAGTTTATTCAATTTTTGTAAAGGAATGCAATTATTGAATTGCGGCGATTTCATTTGCTTAGCTTTGCATTTTGTTTTGCCATTCATTTAATCTTTCATTGTTTTTTTTTTCATGTTATCTCCATTTGCTGCAATTTTAAATGCTAAAGGTTCACTGAGAAGAGATTAATAATTAATTAAGGTGAATAAGTGCTAAATAACCACTGTCAAAACCAAATCAACAACTAATAAGAATAAAACACAATCGATCGAACGAACGAAAAAAGAATTTGAAGATATTAAAATTAATTTAAATAGTACGAAAGGTGTCAACTATAACACATTGTGACCCTGAAGTCGTAAATCATAATCGCAATTCCAGCGCCGTTGCAGTGAAAGATAACTAGTGTGTTACTATTGTAGCTGCAAAAAATGACGCAAGTTTTGCCTATACGCTTCCAGGAGCATTTACAGGTGAGTGTTTGAATCATAGTAAGATTATTGTAAGTTATTTAAAAATGCCTAAAAGAGTATTGTGGTTTAAAAAATGGGTTTTAGCTGATAATAACCATCATCTGCAATTTTTTTTTATATTGTACAGTGTTACTACAAATGCAAACACCCACTTTTCTGATGTTCTTTTCAACGCACACATAAAATATTCAGTTTCATTATCAGCCTCCTGGGTTATAAAAAGCTCTACAGGAGGATGTTCATACATACATATGTATATATACATACACTTTCATTGAGTTTTGATAAGAAGACTGTTTTATCACGATTTTCCTTCTACACCCACATAAATGCCTACATCAAATCACAGTTTCAATTTCCACATTTACTTGGTACATACATACACATGGCTATATAAAGCAGAAAAAATAAATTTAAACCTGCTGTCTTACTTGCACTGATTTCTGTTTAAAAAAATGAAACTGAAATTGAAACGCATTGTAGTTTACAATGAATAAAAAAATGCTTTACCGAGTGTGTCGGTGACTGGTGCGACCGGCCGCCGGTTTGTTCGTTATACGTATGTATATATGTATGTGTGTATGCTCATATTGCTGCGCTCAGTAGAATCGCTGCTGCCATTCAAAAAATTTATGCGCCATGCATGTTTTAGTGTATGTGCATGCATGTTTTAGTGTTCATACAGCAAAAATGTGACTCATCATTTGGCGTTTGGGGGTTAACGCAAATATATGTAGGTTTCTTGACTAAATACTTAATTTATTTTGTTGCTTACTGGCTTAGCACTTTAAGTTTATATGCTTTCGGCTTTTCATTAAAAAAGATTTATTATTTAAAAAATTAAATTGATATCAAAGCTGAGGGTCAAATTGTCATATCAAATAATATGTTTTCGCTAACTCCAATATGTTTTATATAATAAATTTTTTCCACATTAAATATTTTACTTTATCCCGTATGCTCATATTTTCTTGCATTTTTCATTATCTAATCACTAATTTTATGTTTCCTACGTAATTGTATTCGCTTTTTCGCCGTCATAGAACTGACTTCGATTCAGCACACGCTCTTGGCTAGTCATTGTAGTTACATCAACATTTTTTAACTATTAGTACATCTTACTGTGTTTCTTTTGAATTTTCGTTTTGGCTTCAGCTTCTGAACCGGTTCGTTACCTTTATTTCAGTACAGCGCGCTGGTTGAGTGAGCTTACTCATACTTTTACGACTTTTCCACTTTCTCGTGGTATTTTGTGATTTATTTAAATTTATTCGCTTCTTATGGCGTACTATAGTAAAAAAAATATACAAAATTACAATTACTCCATTGAGTCTACCCAATGCTGTCTTAGTTGATTCATAGTCGCCGTAATATGAGTACGTACATAAGTACATACTTATGTATGTAAGTATGTTTTGACATAAATTTTTATTTATGAATTTGTATTCAGGTGCGCATACCAACTCAAGCTTAATTTTGTTTTTGACCAATTGGTGCCGGAGAAGCCTTTCGCTGACATAAAAATGATTTTCGTCTCTTGTGGTTAAGGCTTCTACATGTTCTTTCCATTGTTTCATAATTAGATTACTAACTACGAAGCAGAACTGAGCACAATTTTTATAATTACGCCGGTATATGTTTATGTTTATGTACTCCTGACAATCCAATGATTTTCTTACGTGTTTCTTTATGCATTATGCTGATTTTGTACACTCGAGTTCATTAATCTTTGACGTCTTTTATGTGAGAAGCGTGGCTCACGTTTTCGTGTGTTTTGCCGTGAGGAAAGAATTATGAATTAAAGTAGGTTTATATGCCGTTTCCCATGAAGTAAAATATTCATGAAATATTGTTATTTGTATTTTTTAATACTTGTTTTAATTTTATTCTAAAATTGTTTTAATAAATCGAATATATTTATATGTACATATATATTTTTTTTCTCCAAATGGGCTTTATTCCTTAATTTTGTCCTCCAATTGTATATTTTCATAATTAAGTTTATATCATAATAAACGTTATAATTAAGTATGTAGATAAAACAATTATGTTTAAACTCTAATTAATTATTAATCGACACCACTTTTGTACACTTAAATTTAACAATAAATACATATCGCAATATATGATAAAATTTGGTCATTTAGTGCTGCTCTTAAAATTGTTTAAATCTTTGTACCTATCGTTACTTCGTTCAGTGACACTTGATCACCAGTTAATTGGAACTACATACACTCATACATACATATGTACATATATTGTTCCACATACAATCACTTAATAGTTGACCCACTGCTACTCAATGGCGCCACTGTGAATGCATATTATATGGTAGTAACGGAACTTTTACGAAAATACAAATTTGTATGCCGTTATAAGCATTAGCTTAATGTACATATATATGTATGTACATATGTATGTATTTGTACATATCGACTATGTGCTCATTCGTTTGCTTCACTGTAACAATACTAAACTTTTACTGCTCCACAAAAACATTATTATCATTAATTTGTTGTTTTTGTTAACTCCCCTCATAAGCTCATACATAAATGCGTGATGGGTTTTCTTATATTGTGTTGCCATATGGTCTGAACATAATCGAAATTTTGGAGAAAAGTGTAGTATATGCGAAGGCCACATTGTCATTATTTCGAAAAAGCAATAACATTTAAATACGTAAATATGTGTTATGATTGACTATACTCTGGAATTAAATTTATTTCTAGACCTTTTACCTAGTTCCACGTTTAAAACATTACAATGTTGTGATATATTCTTAAATTTTTAATTCTCTAATTTAATGATTAGCCATCATTTTTCTAAGTAAGAGATACTATATATACACCGTTTGCTCAGTTGGGCCAAAGTAATTTACAGTCTTTAGACAAATGAGTTAAAACACACATACACCATCACACTAAGCGTCTTAGTAGGTTCTTATAATTAGCGAGTAAATATTTAATACATATTTGAATGTCTAGCACGTGATAGATAAACAAAACAAGAATTAATGTACTGTTTTATATGGAATTTTTTATAAGCCTAAAAGTATGCTTTAGTTAAGACAGCAATGAAAAATATATTATAAAAAATGATAAATATGAGAAATTTATAACAAAATAGGTTTAAAAAACAGCAACCAACGGTAATTTCTGATTAGTTGTAAATGTGTTATATAGCCTAAAAGTATGCTATAATAATACATATTTTTGTAGAAAACAATTACATATATAGCACTATGCGAGAATTTAGGGCAATAAAATATAATCAATAATTATATGTTTCAGCTAAAATTTAGCTAACATTGTTTGGACGCTTAAAAGTATGTTCTAATATTTAATTTGCGAACTTTCGAATAATAAGTGCAAGAATTTGGAAAATTGCAACAAGAGTATCGCTTTAGCGCCTAAAAGTATGCTTTAAATTGTTATATATGGTAAGTTTAATAACTGACTCGGCTATAACCGCGTAAGCTGTGTCTACGCCAGTAAAGCAGAAGAAGAAGAAGTTTAATAACTTAGCTTATAAAATGAAATATGTATGTGAATTAGCCTTACGAAAAAACGTTACCTTTTACCTAAATGCCCCTGAATGTATACTACAAAATTAACTGATATTCCATATTTCCATGTTATTATTGTAATGGCATAAAATATTATACACATACATATGTATGTATGTTGTGCATTGTGGCCGGAATGGCGTTAATTTGGCTTATTTCGGTTTTTTGTTTTCACGCTTTCTGCTTTACAATCGCCACGAAATCAAACAAAGAAATGCGCAGCAGCGTTTCCTATAAAGAAATCAACAATTGCGTCTCGATGTTTATAATAGCTTAAAATATTTTTGAGAGCTGATTTCTATCCCTGTGTTCGAGAGAGTATGAAGGAGAGCGATCGCATCTTATCGTCGTAAGCTGACGGAAGTTTTTCCCATTCAAAAACATAAAATTGGAAACATTTTTCATCTCATCGTGATCCCTCATCCGTCGGCCGGCATTACCGTCTTATTTTAGCTGATGCCATTGACATTCTATTGAGAGAATTGCAAAATGCATATTTTAAACAATATACTGAATGATTTTTTTTGTTGCTCTTGCTGCTTTTATTGTCAGTTTATTGCATTTAAATATAAATCTTACTCATATTGCGTTTCCTGCGCCGTTCAAGTGCTGTGTGGGTATGTGCGCTTTTCGCTTATCACTGGAAACGCGCTCGGCATAAAGAGTTCAAAAAGTTTGTTAATTTTTCTTACGACTTTGGCGCAGCTAGTAGCAATTAAATCTGTATTTATTCAAGTACATTTTATATTTGCATTAGATTTGTCTGCAAACTGATGTATGTATGTGTATGTATGTACTTGTAGTTTGCATTGAATGAAAAATGGCGCCACATTTTTCTTAAGGCACATGCCGACATGAGGGCGCTATTGTAGCTTGAAGGGGTTGTATTGGGTGTAACAAATGGTAACCTTGAACTAGACAGAATTTGTTAAAAAAATAATAAAAATAGAAAATTTTGGCGTTAAATGAAAATGATGACGATGTTTTACTTTGAAAACCTTTTTCTTTCTGTTTCATATATTTTTTTTGTTATATTTCTAAATTTTTAGATTTATTATTTTTGGTATAATGTTTTTTGATTGAATGTCGTGTGAATGTTTTTTTCTTTTTTATTGACAAATTTATAAGTTTTTTTTTATATTTACATACATATTTAAAATTTCGCAAAAATAATTATTCCGTTAATAATTGCCCTTAATTTTTATTTATTTCCTTGCAGCTCACAAATGTCGGCATCAACATCAATTCGATTTCGTTCAGTACTCTCACCATGGAGTCGGACAAATTCATTTGCGTGCGTGAAAAGGTCAATGACACCGCTCAAGTGGTCATTATCGACATGAACGATGTCAGCAACCCGACCCGGCGTCCCATCTCCGCCGACTCGGCCATTATGAATCCAGCCAGCAAAGTTATTGCGCTCAAGGGTAAGAACGTCCTTGCCATACTTTTTTAATATAAACACTCCAATATGTATTCGTAATTGCAGCTCAAAAGACCTTGCAAATTTTCAATATCGAAATGAAATCCAAAATGAAGGCGCACACCATGACCGAGGATGTAGTCTTCTGGAAATGGATTTCTTTGAACACACTGGCCTTGGTCACCGAAACCTCTGTCTACCATTGGTCCATGGAAGGCGATTCCACCCCGCAAAAAATGTTTGATCGCCATTCATCGTTAAATGGTTGTCAAATTATCAACTATCGTTGCAATCCATCGCAACAGTGGTTGTTGTTGGTGGGCATATCGGCATTGCCAAATCGTGTGGCCGGTGCTATGCAGTTGTACTCGGTGGAGCGCAAGGTCTCACAGGCTATCGAAGGTAAGTGCGTGGTGTTGTAAATAATGCCTAAAATCATAAAAATTATTAAAATATTTTTGTTTTTGTTTTTACACCTAATTTCCTATGCTTTTTCATGCAGGTCACGCTGCTTCTTTCGCCAGCTTCAAAATGGAGGGCAACAAGGAGGCATCGACACTGTTCTGCTTCGCTGTGCGTACTGCAAGCGGTGGAAAATTGCATATTATCGAAGTAGGTGCCCCGCCGGCAGGTAATCAGCCTTTCCCCAAAAAGTCTGTGGATGTGTTCTTCCCACCGGAGGCGCAAAGCGATTTCCCCGTCGCCATGCAAGTTTCAGCCAAATATGATACCATTTATTTGATCACCAAATATGGCTATATCCATCTGTATGACATGGAAACGGCCACGTGCATCTACATGAATCGTATCTCGGCCGATACGATCTTTGTGACGGCACCGCACGAGGCCAGTGGCGGCATTATCGGTGTTAATCGCAAGGGGCAAGTACTATCCGTGACCGTCGATGAGGAGCAAATCATCCCATACATCAATACGGTATTGCAGAATCCCGATTTGGCTTTACGCATGGCCGTGCGCAATAATCTCTCCGGCGCTGAGGATCTCTTTGTGCGTAAATTCAATAAACTTTTCACAGCAGGTCAATATGCCGAAGCGGCTAAGGTGGCAGCGCTCGCACCAAAGGGAATCTTGCGTACACCACAAACAATACAACGCTTCCAGCAAGTGCAGTCGCCTGCTGGCTCAACGACGCCACCACTCTTACAATATTTTGGCATACTACTCGATCAGGGCAAACTGAACAAGTATGAGTCGTTGGAGTTGTGCCGCCCCGTGTTGGTTCAGGGTAAGAAACAGTTATGTGAGAAGTGGTTGAAAGAGGAGAAACTCGAGTGCAGCGAAGAATTGGGTGATTTGGTGAAGACATCCGATTTGACATTGGCGCTATCAATTTACTTGCGTGCTAATGTGCCCAATAAGGTTATACAGTGTTTCGCCGAGACGGGACAATTCCAGAAGATCGTATTGTACGCTAAAAAGGTCAACTATACCCCGGATTATATATTCCTGTTACGTTCGGTGATGCGCACCAATCCGGAACAAGGCGCCGGTTTCGCCTCGATGTTGGTGGCCGAAGAGGAAGAACCGCTGGCCGATATCAATCAGATTGTCGATATATTCATGGAGCATTCAATGGTGCAGCAATGTACTGCCTTCCTGTTGGACGCACTCAAGCATAATCGCCCCAATGAGGGTGCTTTGCAGACGCGTTTGTTGGAAATGAATTTGGTTTCGGCGCCACAAGTGGCTGATGCCATTCTCGGCAATGCCATGTTCACGCATTACGATCGTGCGCACATCGCACAGCTATGCGAGAAGGCCGGCTTGTTGCAACGCGCATTGGAACACTACACCGACTTGTATGACATTAAGCGTGCTGTGGTGCATACACATCTGTTGAATGCCGATTGGCTGGTCGGCTACTTTGGAACGCTGTCCGTGGAGGACTCGTTGGAGTGCTTGAAAGCCATGTTAACGGCGAATATACGTCAAAACTTGCAGATCTGCGTGCAAATTGCTACCAAATATCATGAGCAATTGACCACTAAAGCGTTGATTGATCTCTTCGAGAGTTTCAAGTCTTACGAGGGACTCTTTTACTTCCTCGGCTCGATCGTTAACTACTCGCAGGATCCCGAAGTGCATTTCAAGTATATACAGGCGGCTTGCAAAACCAATCAAATCAAGGAAGTTGAACGCATTTGTCGGGAATCAAACTGTTATAATGCAGAACGCGTTAAGAACTTCCTAAAGGAGGCCAAACTCACTGATCAGTTGCCACTTATCATTGTTTGTGATCGTTTCGACTTCGTACACGATCTAGTACTCTACCTATACCGTAACAATCTACAGAAATATATTGAAATTTACGTGCAAAAAGTGAATCCATCACGTTTGCCTGTTGTCGTTGGTGGTCTCTTGGATGTTGATTGCTCTGAGGATATTATCAAAAATTTGATACTTGTCGTAAAGGGCCAGTTCTCGACCGATGAGCTAGTGGCTGAAGTGGAGAAGCGTAATCGTTTGAAATTACTATTGCCGTGGTTGGAATCGCGCGTGCATGACGGTTGTGTAGAACCCGCTACACACAATGCATTGGCCAAGATCTATATCGATTCGAATAATAATCCAGAACGTTTCCTCAAGGAGAACCAATACTACGATAGTCGCGTGGTCGGTCGTTATTGCGAGAAACGTGATCCCCATTTGGCTTGTGTAGCTTATGAACGCGGTCAATGCGATCGTGAGCTGATTGCTGTTTGCAATGAGAATTCGTTGTTCAAGAGCGAGGCGCGTTATTTGGTGCGTCGTCGCGATCCCGCCCTTTGGGTGGAAGTTTTGTCTGAGGCAAATCCCTACAAGCGCCAATTGATCGATCAGGTCGTGCAGACAGCGCTGTCTGAAACACAGGACCCAGACGATATCTCTGTGACGGTGAAGGCCTTCATGACCGCCGATCTGCCCAATGAGTTAATTGAATTGCTCGAAAAAATTATACTTGACTCGTCTGTGTTCTCCGACCATCGTAATTTGCAAAATTTGCTTATCTTGACCGCTATCAAAGCCGATCGCACACGCGTCATGGACTATATCAATCGTTTGGACAACTATGATGCGCCCGATATTGCGAATATCGCTATTTCGAATCAATTGTACGAAGAGGCATTCGCCATCTTCAAGAAATTCGATGTGAATACCTCCGCTATACAGGTGCTTATCGAGCAGGTGAATAATTTGGAGCGCGCTAATGAGTTCGCCGAGCGCTGCAACGAGCCGGCCGTTTGGTCACAGCTCGCTAAAGCACAACTACAACAGGGACTCGTTAAGGAGGCCATTGATTCGTACATTAAAGCGGACGATCCAAGCGCATACATGGATGTGGTGGATGTTGCCTCAAAGGCTGATTCCTGGGATGATCTGGTGCGTTATCTACAGATGGCACGCAAGAAGGCGCGTGAATCATATATTGAAAGCGAGTTGATCTATGCCTATGCACGTACCGGCCGTCTTGCTGATTTGGAAGAATTCATTTCGGGTCCGAATCATGCCGACATACAGAAGATCGGCGATCGTTGCTTTAACGATGGCATGTACGATGCAGCCAAATTGTTGTACAACAATGTTAGCAACTTTGCACGTCTCGCCATTACATTGGTCTATTTGAAGGAGTTCCAGGGCGCCGTAGACTCTGCACGCAAAGCTAATTCGACACGCACATGGAAGGAGGTGTGCTTCGCTTGCGTCGATGCTGAGGAATTCCGTCTAGCGCAAATGTGCGGTCTGCACATCGTCGTGCACGCCGATGAATTGGAAGATCTAATCAATTACTACCAAGATCGTGGCTACTTTGAGGAACTCATTGCGTTGTTGGAGTCCGCTTTGGGACTGGAACGCGCACACATGGGCATGTTCACCGAACTGGCTATACTCTATTCGAAATTCAAGCCGTCTAAGATGCGTGAGCATCTCGAGCTGTTCTGGTCGCGTGTCAACATACCAAAAGTGTTGCGCGCTGCCGAATCGGCGCACCTTTGGTCCGAACTGGTATTCCTCTACGACAAGTATGAAGAGTACGATAATGCAGTGCTTGCCATGATGGCACATCCGACGGAGGCTTGGCGTGAGGGTCACTTCAAGGACATCATCACCAAAGTGGCCAACATCGAATTGTACTACAAAGCTATACAATTCTATTTGGATTACAAACCATTGTTATTGAACGACATGCTATTGGTGTTGGCACCACGTATGGATCATACACGGGCCGTTAGCTTCTTCTCGAAGACCGGCCATTTACAATTGGTGAAACCATATTTACGTTCAGTACAATCGCTCAACAACAAGGCGATCAACGAGGCGCTCAACGGCCTACTCATCGACGAGGAGGACTATCAGGGTCTACGTAATTCCATTGATGGATTTGATAACTTCGACACAATCGCATTGGCACAAAAGCTGGAGAAGCACGAATTGACCGAATTTAGACGTATTGCTGCCTATCTGTATAAAGGTGAGTAAGGCAACAGAAAATTGGTTAAAAAAAATAGATTCGCTTAACTGGAATGCGGTGTGCTGGGGTTTTCTATTATCATGAACCTAAAAACACTGGTCAAATTTTATGAGACTGAAAACATCTCTTTAATATATAGGCAACAACCGTTGGAAGCAGAGCGTCGAATTGTGCAAAAAGGACAAACTCTACAAGGATGCAATGGAGTATGCGGCTGAATCTGGCAAACAGGAGATTGCCGAAGAACTTCTGGGTTGGTTCCTAGAACGCAATGCCCATGATTGTTTCGCTGCCTGTCTATTCCAAGTGAGTGTGTAGTGATCGAAAGAGCGTATATATAATTGAAAATGATAGACAGAGAGAGAGATAAGAGCCTCCAGTAGCAATCGGGAGATATAAAAAAGAGAGTTAGATATGAAGTAAGCTTTAAAGATAAAGTTAAATGAAGAGAGATAAGTAAACAGGCAGATATGATATGTATATAAAGAAAATATCGAGTTATAAATGAGTTGAAGGACTCATATCCTCCAATATGGTGAAAAAAGAGGGGGCAGAGACGAAAAGTCTCAAGTCGAATTACTTGGGCGGAGACAAAGTCTCGCAAAGTTTAAAAGGAGAACTTTCAGAATACAGATAAAAATATACAGCGGGTAAGGGAGAGAGAGAGAGAGCGTAATGAGGAAAAATTTGAGATAAAGTCAGATGATATGATGATATAGATGATATATCAATATAGTTCGAAAAAGTTAAGAATTAAAACGAGATATTTTGAGAAAGAAAGAAAAACATTTTTAAAAGGAATAAAGTCATATTTTTTTTTTGTTAATTTTTTCTAGTGTTACGATTTGCTGCGGCCTGATGTTATACTGGAGTTGGCATGGAAACACAATATCATGGACTTCGCCATGCCCTATTTGATACAAGTAAGATTTTTTATAATTATTTTTTTTTATCATGTTAATATTCATTTGATCTTTAAAGGTAATACGCGAATACACCAGCAAAGTGGATAAACTGGAACAAAACGAAGCGCAACGCGAAAAGGAGGACGAAACCGTCGAACACAAGAATATCATCACAATGGAACCACAACTGATGATAACCGCTGGACCGGCAATGGGCATACCACCACAATATGCGCAAAATTATGCGGCGGCGCCTGGCTATGCGCCAAACATGGCTTATCCCGGCTATGGAATGTAGGCAACAACTACAAATACAACACCACCACAACAACCACTACTACTACATTATTGAAAGTGAAAATTAAACGAAATTCAACAAAAAACAAAACTAGCAAAAAATCAAGAACACAATCCGTAACGTTGCAAAAAATTTGAAACATACAAACACACACTTAAACACGAGTAAAATTGCAATTCAAAAACGAAAATTTAAATGCGAAATCACAATTTCCCCATGTAAATGTAGTTGTAGTTACATCATTTAAACGCTATAGCAGGGAAATACAAGCGAAAACATTGCATTACATACATATATCGATACAAAGCGAAACAAAACAAAAACAAAAGCGTTAGGCGTGTGTGTGTGTTCGGCATAGATTTTGCATATATAAAACTATATACAATTATACAAAAATGTATTACAAGTATATATATAATAATTATTATTACACATATACATTACCATTATTACGATTACCAATTAAAATTATAATTACAAGTTGTTTGTTTAATTAATTATTTCGTGCTTTGTTGTCTCTTCTTTGCATATATATATAATGGAAATATTGTGTTTTTTTTGTATTTGTATTTGATGTATTTGAACTTTTTTTCATTACTGTACTGTTATAACTCCTCAATTGATTGACTTGTCATGTTTCGAAGCTGAAAACAAAAAAAAAAATATTCCATAAAGAAAAACCGTATTACAAAGCACGTGTAGTGTTGAACAAATGATGAAGAGAACCAACAAGAACACCAACAAATAACGTAAATGAAATGAAAAATTTATGCTAATTTTTTTGTCTTTATTATAAGTGAAAATAAAAACTTTTTAGTTAATAAATATCTATTAAAAAATCAAGAAACATTTTTATTTAAATAAAATTCTTTTGTACGCCGAAGAATTATATCCATAATATGTATGTATGTCTTCAAAACAGCAATGCGTATATACATATATATTTTCGATAATTAATTAAACCTTTTTTCAAAAAACTACTAAATTTATTTTCGTATAATTAATAAAACCGTGTTTCGAAAAATTACTAAATTTATTTTCGAAATTTAATTTAGCCTTTTTTCGAAATTTATTATTTATCATATTTTCGAAAATAACTGCTATTATTTTATTACTACGATTATTTTCGAAAATATGATATTAAGAAAGTAGCTAATAAAAGTAGCAATTATATGTTAAAAATGGTGAACAAATTTCGAAAAAATGTCACATATAAAACTAATACTTACTTTTTTACCTAAAAATGGGTAAAAACTTACATATATGGAGAATAAAAACTAATACACCTAATTGCATATTTTTGTAATTCAAATGACGTTTTTATATTTTTAGCCATTTCTGGAATGTTTTTTTATTTTATCTTATTTAAGTAATTAAACAAATATCACACTTTCAGTATTAATTTAAAAAATCACTTCCAAAAAAAAATTTTAGTAAAGTGAATAATTTGCGATAAAAATCAATAATCATTTTCCAATTTCTTTACTCTCTTTTTACAGTTACAAATAAGGTAAACGCCAAATCAAACTACACCAACAAACAATCAGTTATATAGCTTGGTTCCTCATTGTCTATGTACAATTGTCTGCCTACTCAAACACGCTCTATAACATTTGGTCGCACACTAGAAAACCGTTAAGCGATTATTGGAATCGCATAGGGAAATTAACAGTATAATTAGAGAGATTTTTTTGGGAAATATTTATTTAGAACGTTTTGTACTAAACAAAAAGTATTGAAAGCATATAATTTTGTAACATTATTTAAAAAAGATATTCAAAAAACATTATAAATAAAAAATAAATTAAATAATTAATTTATTCATAATAAAAACGAATTGATTATAAAATTAAAAAATAATTATAAAAATAAAAATTAATTATAAAAAAATAAATAACTGATGAAAAATAAAAATTAAAAAATGTATTTAGGCACGATGAAATATTGAATAAAAATGCGAAAAGTACACTTCTTGAGGTTTTAAATTAAAAAAATATTAAAAGTAATTTTTTCTTTAAATTTTGTTTTAAATTTTTGAAACATATTTTCTGTACATCGAATTTAAGTAATATGAAAATGTCAGGAATAAGCTTTTATTAAAAGCCTTAATCTTAAATTTTTTTTTCCAATTATTTTATATTCGCCATAAAAAAATTTCGTATTCACAAATTGTATGCAAAGTGAGGCCTAAAACAATTCTCGTCTATAGATGTATGTATGTCTTATAAAGTTTTTTTATTGTTTGTTCTAAAAAATTTGAAAATTTTATATAAATATCATATGGTTTTATGGAGGAGCACTTGGATGGAGAAGATTGACAAATATTGACTAGTAACTAGTAGTTTTCATTATAAATGGCACTTAAGGAAAATTTAATTTTTTTTCTTTGAAATTTAAAATAAAAAGTTAATTTTTTTCAGTGAAATTTAGTTTAAAAATTTAATTTTTTCAGTGAAATTTAATTTTTTTTTCGGTTAAATTTAATTTTTAAAATTCAATGCAATATCCAAAAAAAATTTTTTTGTTCGCCTAACCATTGTAAAAACACATTTAAAAATGACGCGTAAGTAATTCATCATATTAACAACAACTACAAACAATTACAAAAATTATAGCAAAACCCATTAGAAATGGCTTCACTTGAAATATAAGTAAAAAATATTTTCATCAAAAAAATTACATAACAAAACTCAAAATTGTTTATAAAAGAATAAATAGGACATATTAAGTTAACTACAAGAAAAACACAAAAACATGTTTAAAATAGTAAAATTTTAAGGTTAAAGCATAAATAATCTTAAAATACAGTTTTGCTGTATTTGCAAATAAAAATATATCAGCGATAATTACAAAAAAAAAGGAAGCATTTAAAATCATTCGTTAAAAACTCAAGTCGCAACAAAACAAAAAAATTAAATAAATAAAAGAATAATAAAATAAAAAATATATTCACTAACTAGTTCACAGATACAGTTTTTGTTGTTGCAAAATTACAAAATATACTACTCTTATTGTTTATTAATGTTAAAAAACGGCAGCAGCAAAGTGTAAAATATGAATATTGAAAATCAACTATAAAAAATTATATGAAAAAATATTATTATTGAAAATATTTGACTCTATTTTATTTAAGCTTTCTGTAATTGCGCTATTTGTGTGTGTGTATTTTTAAATTAATATAACTGCAGCACATACATACATACATACATTATACATACGGAAATTAAGAAATAAAAAAAATACAAAATTGAATTTATTTTTTCAATGCAACAATATTATCGAATTTAGAAGAAAAGGGACAAGGGTTTATCCAAAGAAGAAATCATGTAAACTTTGGCTGCTTCGAAGTTATAGCACCCTCACCAAAAATCCATATAAGAACTTATTCTCGATCGGTCAGTTTGTGTGTCAGCTATATTTTATAGGGATCCGATCAGTCAAATTTGTTCGAATATATAGTGGTTGGCTATGGGTGGTTGCGACAGATGAGAAACTCCTCGGAGTGTGAAGGACGTGTGCAAAATTTCCTGCATTACCAACACAAGGTGTAAGGGACTTCAAACCATAATTGTTCTGTTCGAGCCAAGGTTATATTTCAAATCGTACCAAAAATCGGTCGAGGAGGTCTTTGAGGGACGATTGCGGTTCAATCTTCTAGAAAATAAATACGATAAAATTAATAATAAAATTATTTCTGGTAATCTACAGACAACCTAATTTTCAGTTAAAAACAATTAACACTTGAAACACACACAAGGTGTTAGGAAGGGTAAGTGACTGCCTGCGTTACCAAGGCGACAAAAAGAAAATAATTTTATTGACTGTTTGAGGCAGAAAAAATATTTTACGCACACAAATTATTTCTACAAATTTTTACATATAGTAACTGTTAATTGATTTGAAGTTGAAAAGAAGATGCCACGTCTCAAGCCGACAACCAAAATCGATGTTATCGGCAATTTGGATTTGAGCCCGGAGAAGGCGGTTGGCGATTACATCGAATCCAAGCAGCAAGATGTATATTTCGTGTAAGTTGCTGTTGTTGTTGTAACGATTTGTCTAGATTTTGTCTAAAGTGTTGGCTTTGAAGTCATATAAAGTTAGTTAGAGGCACATGGCACATAATAAGACTCTTTAACACCCACTAGCAAACCACCCAATTGGGATTCGGCAGGCGATTCCATTGAGCTGCTCTATATACGCAATGAACGTGAGCATGCTGCCATGTTGCGTCTACAAGATGAGATGCTGGAGAATTCGAAGCGGCAGGCGGCAAGTAACGCCAGTCGCATACGCAAACTCTATAAGATACACGCGCATTTGCGTAAACGCTTCATTGAGGTGAATAATTTCATCAAAGACTGTGAGGATAAGCGACGTGTAGCTGATAAGAAGATATCCGAAGAGACCGCATTGCATGCAGAGCTGGCGGAGAATATTGAAAAGTTCAAGCGTGCCATATCGGAGTTGGCCGAGTTTCGTGAAGTGCTGAAAGCGACTGTAGACGACTTGGAGCCTTATGAGACGGTCATACAGGAGGTGGTGGAGAAATCGGAGATATTCGATTCGGTGAAGGATTGCATGGATCGTTGTGATGCGTTGAGTAAGTCCATGAAAAATTGTTAAAGCTTTGGATTTGTTTGCTTTTTATTTCGTGTATTCTAATTGTAGTGTTGGCTCAGGTGGAGATATCGCGTTTGGAGCAGGAAAAATTTATGGAAATTGAAGAGATGCGCAAACGCATGGTGAAGGTGACAAATGAGGCCGCGTTAACGGTTTTGGGTTTAAAAAACGATTTAGCTGAGCTGGAACGTTCGTATAATAAGGCGCGTAGCGAGTGCCTGCATTGGGAGCGTATTTTAGCAAATGCCAAAGATTGCGTGGCCACAAATGAGCTTAATAAGGATCGTGCGTTGGATGGCATACGCGATATTTATAGAATGTTGCGACGCAGGCAAGGTAAGGGTTGAAATAACAGCAACAAATAAAAATCGAATAAAATAAAAAGACATTATTACACAGTATTTATACTTATATGAATGTGTTTGCTTACAATTTCAGGACGTGATCCTTTGTTTCAACGTCACGAAGTCGAAAAAGAGTTGGATTTTATTAAAGATGAAATTGAACTGCTCAAGGAAGTGGTAAAAGAATGCAATAAGACGCGTGCTGGCACTAAACGTGGCTATGTTGAGAAAGTTGAGGACAGATGTTAAATTATATATACATACATATAAATAAAATATAAAAACAGGTGACAAAAAAAATAATAATAATAGAAAAAAATATTAAAAAACAAAAATAAACAATAATAAAAAAAAATAAATAATGAAAAAAAATAAATAATGAAAAAAAAAAAAATAAAAAAAATAAATAATAAAAATAAATAATAAAAAAAAAATAAATAATAAAAAAAAAAAAATTAAATAATAAAAAATAAAAAAATAATAAAAAAAATTATAATAATAAATAAAAGAAAGATTTAAATAATATAAAAATAATGAAAGAAAAAATAAGATATATAAGAAATCATCACTAAAGTAAATGATGAATAAAAAGAAACACAAACCTAAAAATTTAAAACAAAAAAGTTAAAAAAAAATAAAAGATTAAATTGTTACAGGTTAAAATTATATAAAAAAATCAATTTAAATAAAACTTTCAAAGCGAAGCTTTAAGAAAATTAAATATATTCTTAAAAAAAAGAAATAAATATAAAAAAATAAAAATATATATTTAAATATACATATAAAAAAAACTAAAGAATATACAAATATAAATAAATACATATATTAAAATAAAGAAAAAATTAAAAACAAAAATTGTTTAAAATATTAAAAACAAAAACAAAAAAATTATGTAAAATTTTTTATATAGATCAAAAAACATAAAATACATAAAGATAAATATATTTGACTGTGTAACATAAAAATCAAGTTGAACAGAAAATTATAAAGCAAAAAAATATAGAGCTTCTTACAAATAGATTTAAAAAAATATACGACACATATTTTTTAAATTACATTTCACGCCAATTTGTGTATCATATTGACTAAAATCATTTTTTATTTCATAAAATTCGCAATAAACATATTTATTTATACATTTAATGAAACGATTTAACAAAACTTATGTAATTTTTTTGTCTTTCAATATTGGTAAATGTTTTTGGTTCGTCGCGAGTCCATACATACTTATTAACGCGTATACATACAAAAACATTTAAGAGAATGCGTATAAACATGTGTACATACACATACATACATATTATATATATAAAAATAAAATTAATATCCATAAGTAGTTTGTGAAAATAAACGAAATTTAACAATACTGAGTAAGTGAGTATAAAACTAATGTAGAAAATATTATTCAACAGTGTAACTAAATAAATTAACATGATCGAAACAGCGCCAAAAAATTACCACAACTCAATTACGAATTGGTTCGGCCAAACTGTGTGTGAAAAATGACAAAAAGAGAATAGTGGATTAAAGAAAATTAATATACATAATTAAATAATATAAAATACATACCGATGTATTCGTATGTAATCGCAAGCCTCAATGGACATATCTTGTGGTGTCAAGAATACAAATTGACGATTCGGACGCTTTTGGCCTTCAAATTTCAATAAACGCGTCATATATTCGCGATTCACCTCATCCTAAAGCGTTGCACAGTATAAAATTTTGCTTGAAACATAAAATAAAAAACGAAAATATATTATACATACCGCAAACACATCGTATTCATCAAGAAAGAAGAACGGGTGATCCACGCAGGCCCAAAGTGATATTAGGAATGCTACCGTTGTATACGAGCGCTCACCACCCGACAGCGAACGCGTGTTTGTAACAGCATCGGCGATGTGATTGTCACGTGGCACCACCGATATTTCCATCGTTTGCTCTTTGTGATTGACCTCGATTTTACCGGTAAACCGACGTTTACTCAGCACATTCTGCAAAATAATTGTAAGAAATAAAAAAATATAGGTTAGGTTAGTTCGGCAGTCTGATGAAAGTTGAAGCAAATAATATAATAATAAATAGTAAAGAAATAATTCAATAATGAATCATAAAAACCACTCACATTAAAAGTATACTGCAGCATGGTTATCATGTGTCCCTTAAAATGCTTCACAAAATACATGCGACGCGAATGCGATTGTTTCAATTGGTCAGTGACAAGTGTGAATGTCTTCAAAGTGCTCCGATCAACGGAGAGTTTACGTTTCAAACGCTTTATTGCATTCTCTAATTTGTCGGGGTCTTCTTTTAAGGGCGCACCTTGCTTCAATTTAACTTCACCTAATTTGATTTCATCTAGTATCTCGTCGGGTGTACGCTCTGTTTGCACTCGTTGGCCAAATTTTTGTGCCACTTTCTTTTTGTCATTCAGCTCCTTTAGTTTGACGGATTTGTTTGTCTGTGTGTGTTTAATATATTAAAAAACTCAAAAAATAAAATATATTCAAAAAAATACAGGCAATTATTAATAATATTATAAATATATATTTATATTGGGTATATTAAGTTTGTCCAGAAGGAAACGTCGGAGACTCCATCATCCTGACGTGCTGAGAAGGTTTAACTATCTTCATCTGTATATGTATATGCGAACCAGTTCCATAGTTTTTCACATATCTACATGTCTTTGTGGAAAAATCTTTTTTTTTTTTAAGAAAATATCTTTATTTTTATATCTTTTAATGCTACAAGGAATGCTCCTGTGAAGGATATTAAAGCTACGATGCAACCGAAATTAAGTATATTTTGAAACTCACCTCTTCTGTGTGTATGCGCTCGTCAATGCGTCGCTTTTTGTCTTCAAATTTGAGAAAATTGTCCTGAATGGTGCGCATGTCCATTTGTAATTTGTTTAATTCATTCTGTAAAGCAAGCATAAATATATAGAAAATATCTTCTGATTTTTAGAGTCCAACTACTTAATATTCGTGAAAATATATTGTAATGAATTAAATTACCTCTTTTTCGCGTATATTACGCTGCATACCCTCTAGTTTATCCGTGTGTTTACGCATTTCAATTTCTATATTTTGCTTTTCAAGCTCAACGTCAGCGCATTCCCTCTTCTTATCTTCCAATTTGCTCTTATATTGCTCTAGTTTACTTTCATTTTCAGCGAGCTCTTTTTGCTGTTTGTATAACAAAAAAAATTAAAAAACGTCTGCTTAAGTGTAGTCAATATCATTAACTTTACCAGTATACACAATTCATTCGTATTTGGATATTCGTAGCCTTCCAAATCGGCAATACGTTGCTCCAGGCGCATAATTTTATCGCGGTGCTTTTGCATAAGCGTTTGCTTCTCTTTAAACTGTTCCAGAGAAGTGCGCAACTCACGTCCTGTGCTTGCATAAGCTTCTTGCAGTTTTAATCTTTCATTTTCGATCGTGCGGTAATTGTCGTTAAGTTGGCTGCACAATACAAATATTTACAATAAAAAAAACCTAAATTATTTTATACAAAATTTCACAAACATCACCTTATGCATTCGTCTACATTCATTTGTATCAGCCGTGCTGGTCGTATATTCAACGAGTACATACGATATTTCGGCGCCGGAAAGTACTCCAAGGCCGGTTGGGCGTCTACGATAATTTTACGTAAGTTTTGCGGCACCTGTTCCTGCTGAATGGTTAAATGCTCAGCGGTCTGCTTAGTGTCTGTTAAAAGTATGGTCTCAATACTTAACTGATCAATTAAGCAATTCATGACGACAGGATCACGACACTGGATGACGTCATAGAGCAAACGCGTGCCGGCGGGTGGACGTACGCAACCGGCGCGCACATCATGTACCTGATAAAATATATTTAATGAATGATGAATTTTACAGAAATTTGCGCTTTACAGTTATGATTACTAACCCTGTTTAAAAATTTCGCCGTTATAATTGTCACATGCATATTAGGGCAGCGTTGCTGTATAATCGTATTTAATAGCGTACGATCGGCTGTATTGTTAACAATGAAGGCACGCAGCAAATCGGCAATTTGATTTTCGACAACATTACGATATTTTTGCTCAGGTACATCCAAATAACTGCCAATGGGACCGCGCGGCCGCTCACTAAATTTGCGTGCGCGGTATTGGCGATCGATTTCCTCCAATAGCGTTTGCATTTCCTGGCCATAAATTGAGTATCGATTCCTTTTGTTTGCTTGTAAGTTAGAAATTTCGCGCTTGATGCCATCTATTAAGCAAGGTAAATAAATAATAAATAAAAACAACAACAAATAAAAAAATAATCAAAATAATATTAAAAAAGAAAGATTATTATAATAAAAATATACTGGCAGATATATAACAATTTATATATTTACATTTATGCCTTACTCACCGATTCGACGCATTGAATTATCTATTTGAATTTTAATATTTCTGAATTCCTCCTCCTTTTGTGATTTGTTCTCGGCAAAAATTTCATATTCACGTTTGTCTGATTCATTCATAGCCTTATTCTCGGCCTGCTCTCTGCGCAAGGTCTCCAGTTCGGCTTCATTGCGACGGCGTAGCTCTTCAACGCCCATTGTTCTAATAAGAAGGTATTTTCAAAATCATAATATCTAATTAATATTAAATCGTAACTTGGTTGAACTTTTTAAAATCTGTTTTGTTTTGTTTATACTAACTTTGAGCGTTGCGCTATATTCTGCTCCAAATCCGTAGTTAGCGATTCTAAATGATGAATGCGTTTTTTAAGACTCTCCATATCGATATTGAGACCATGATACACTTTTGCTTTCTCTTTCAAACGCGTATTAATCGCTTGACAGTTATCCTTTTTTTGATCGTACTCTGTGCGGTTCAGGCCAATGACTTCTCTACAGGTACTACAGATTTATAACAAAAAAAATAAATTAAAAATAGTTTGCAACGTTTAAAAGTATTCGCAATCTTACTCCATTTCGGCTTTGAGTTTATTTTCAATTTCGTTTTTGCGATTCGCCTGCTCTTCAAGTTTGTCACGATCTCGCATAGCTTCAGAAATCGCTTCTTCTATCTTATTAATGGCCATTTCCAACTGATTTACCAAAGACCACTCATATTCGGCCTTCTTCTGATTTGTTTCTTGCTATAACAAATATGTGTAAATGTTTTGTCCTCTTATTAATAATTAGGCTTAATTAAATTTACCTTTAGTTGTGCAAAGGATAATATTTTGCGGTACTCTGTTTCAAGTTCAGCTATATTTTGTTGATCTTCTTCCAATTTCTTTAATAAAATTATTAAAATTTGTCTACGTTATTATATAATTTACGATATATGTTAACAAACCTTTTCAATGTGCATTAAACGTTGTTTATGATCTTGATACTCATAATAGCATTTGATAAGTTGTTCTTGTATTGAATCTAATTGTGTAGCTTTCAGAAACAGCTGATAGTTCTTCTTTGGTTCCATACTGATAAAGAAATGACATCATCACATTCCTAATAAATTCCATATACAGTGTTATAGCAAACTTACTCTTTGAGAAATTCACGCGCACTGTCCTGGTTCATGACAAAAGCCGGATTGTCAACTTGTATATTGTGTATGTCCATAATGCGCTTCAATTCATCAAACTTCTCTGACACAACACGGCCACTTGCATTCTTAATTTTATAATTACTTGCCGATTGGGTAATGGCGCGGACAATCGTTATTTCATCACCATATATCTCTGGTCTGAAAGCCTCAACACCCTCGTTGGAAATTGTAATTTCGACACGCGCAGAATGTTGACCATTACGGATTAAGCCTTAATATAAATAAAAAGAAAATAAAATGAAAAAGTTTAACAATCATGATACTATGTTTTGCAAGTTTTTGCAGTTTCGCTCAAAACGTTTTCAATTTCATTGTGCACATGAATTTTAAATTTTATACTCACTATGTAATGACGTCGAGCGATTGGTGGCACGAGCACGCCCACCCATACCCACTACCAATGCCGCCAATATAGCACTTTTGCCGCAACCGTTGCGACCTACCATGAAATTGACACGCGGATGTAACTCAATGCAGTAGTGTGCATGACACATAAAATTTACTAAAACAACTTTTTTAATTTTTCCACAGCGTGTAGCGTCCATTCCAATTTGGGAATTTGACTACGATAAATTTAAGATTTACATATGTATGTATGTATATATATTATGAAAATGTTGTACCAAAGCACATTTAAAACTGCTTACCAGTGTGCCTTCGCTCCGTTTCTGTCTTTTAGCTTGACTGGACGTTGGGGCATCTTCCTGTGCGGCAGCTTCATTTCCCACATTTTCGGAGGGTAGCTCGTCTCTTCTGCGTTGTCGTGCACTACGATGCTGAGTATTTACGGTGGAATTTGTAGAAATGTTAGACACATCGTTATGGTCTTGGACGCGTCGTTTTCGACAAAGGCTCAAACTCATATTTAAAAATGTCTATTATATTATCAATTGTTTCTTTGGATCGTGCGTCTAATTAATTACATATCTCATAATATACTGTTGAAACACTATTTATTTTATTTAAAACGCAAAAAAACTAAACAAACGTTTCAGCAATTGCCTTTACTTTGGCGCAAAACATACTTTAATATTGTTGCCAGATTGTATGATTTTGCTAAAGAAAATAAAAATTACAGGACTCAAAGAAAAAGTTTGTTTGAGGTGCATGTTTATGTATCAAAAATAATTAATTTGGAAAATTTATCGGAAAACAATCGATTATTTTATAACAATATTAGAAAATTTTAAATTTAATGTTAGCTAAATAAGCATCACTTAGAGTACTAGAACAGAAATTAGGGAAAAAGCCTTCACCATTAAAAATTAATAAATAATTAAAAATAATAATTAAACAGTTTTGAAAAAAGAAACAGAATTAGCAACAGAAACAGAAAATTATATATAAATATATAATATACATATATATATATAATATATGTATAAATATAATATCGGGAAGGTCAAATTAGAGAACTGTTTTGAAAACATAAACAAAATAAAAAATAGAAGCAGTCTAAAAGCCTCTAATTCGAAAGCGTCAAATTATAAAATAGAAACAGAATTAACAACAGAAGCAGAAAATCTTAAAAGATTTGATTAAATTTGATTGAGTCAAATTAGAAAACATACTTACATATGTATATCTGGTTGTATTATTCTCTTTTCGACTGTACCAAATTCATTCTTGTAATAGTAAAATTTGTGGTCATTTCTGTTCAGTTTCCGTTTCTTTTGTAAAGTTACGTTTTTATTCTGTTATACTTAACCGTTAGCTCTAAAGCTTTGGAAACACTTATTTATACACAAGTAAATAAAAGATCATATCGTTTTTTATCAAAATTCGTTTTTATTATAAGCAATATAAAAAGAATTGAATTAATAAATCGTTTTCACTTCGAAACCGGCGGAGTAATTTTAAAACTAGATAAATTGTGATTACTGATCCCAATCTACAAAAATATTTTCATTTTTATAAATTATATAAAATTTCAATTACTTAAACAACATAGTTTACCATTCCAAAGAGCTAATTCGCCTAAAGATATGCTAAGCTTTTAAAATACCTTTAGCAAAATTTATTTTTCCAAATTACACTGCTTTGTCCGTTTTAAACAAAAAGTTTTATTTTATATAGTTTATATATTAAACAAAAAAATCTCTTTTTTATCTTTCACAAAATTTTGCTACTAACACTATGCGAATTAGCATATTAAAATATTTTATTCAAAATAATATGTAAAACTGAAAAGATGGTTTTACAAAACTACAATATTGTATCACACACCTTATAGACATAATGTTTTCGCACAATTTTGTTTACAACATATACTCACACATACACATACATTATCTAAAGCATACACACACTCACAGATGTATATGTTTTCACTTAATTATTATTTGTTATAAGATGTACAATTGTTTTAATGATCTTCAGACCATTTTCATGATTTAGCAAATTCAAACACGGATCGCTGATCTTTTCCTCCAACAATTTTAACAATTCCAAACGCAAACATTGTATCATCTCCGCCGTTTCATGCGTATGCGCCTTAAGTATAATCCAATCCTCTTCTAGCAGAAATACAAAATCACCGCCATGCAATTCGATTTTAAAATCACTACCAGCGAACAATACTAACGGCACCAGAGGCAACATGGAGCACTCACGTATGAATATACGCGACGTTTTCACTTTTTCCTGATAGATGAGAAACGGCGATTGAAAGCTGCCCACAATCGCGTTCACCGATGATGGATGTATGGCGACGAAGCCGTCTTGGCGTGTTTTGAAGCGCAAATCTTTGGCCGTATGCATTTTGGCCATTGCACCGCCGACAGTCGAGATGTAGCTGCGTTCGGGTGTAAGCACCTTAACAATGTTGGGATAAAGCGCGGCGTAAAGCAGCGATATGAGCAGACGATTATTGTCACCATTCACGTTCAAGTCGGCACCTGTGTAATATAGGTAATTTGATATATTTTAGCAAATATATTTGAAAGTATATTGTATTACCCGTTAAGTCGAGTATATTATCGCTGGCGTTTTTGCGCTTGCGTGGTATGTTGATGGGCACAAAACCAATTGAGACGAGCAATTCCAAGAATTGATATTTCACCTCGGAAATGGTTTCCAATGTTTTCAGTGAGAGAAAATGCTCATCTGCGTAATTGCGGCTGGCGTAGAAGTTACGACGTGACACTTCCAACCATTTCTGCAAGTTAAAAGTAGATATGTTATACCACAACAAATAAATTTCAACACACTCACCTTGTATGCTAATAGCATTGTCAAGTGGTCACTATTGCATATAGCAAATTCACGTTTGCGCTTCTCTGCCTCGGCGCGTTTATTAAAAGGACTCACAAAGGGCGATTTGTGACTCAAACACGCCGCTATGGTGAGCACGCTATCCAAACACTGGAAGATGGCGCCATATAACATGAGTTTGCCGATGCGCACATCAACCGGCAGCGCCGACAAGTGATGACCCAGCGCTGTCAAGTCTTGAGTCTCATCTAAAGCGCCGACATCCTGTAAACGGCGCACAGCTGAAAGTATATTTTCCTCGGTAGGCGGTTCCAGTGTACGCCCCAACACCTCCAGCGTATTTTTAGTGCTGAAGCAAGGCAAGGTTTTTATGCGCAACACCAGCTGTTCCAAAGGTACACGATGTATCTCCGGCACGGGTTGTGCTAGGAAGTTGTACCGGAAACGATGACCCGTGTAGAGATGTATGCAAACACCTGGCATGACGCGGCCGGCACGTCCTTTGCGTTGCATTGCGTTGGCGCGTGATACCCACACTAACTCCAGCGATTCCATGTTACGATTGGCATCGAAACGCTTCTCTTTCATTAAACCGTAGTCCACAACGAATACGCAGTCGTCGATGGTGAGCGAAGTCTCGGCAATATTAGTGCTAAGCACGATTTTTCGTTTACCTTTCGGTGCTGGTCGGAAAATGGACGATTGCTCTTCGCTGGAGAGCGATGAGTGTAGCGGTATGACGATGAAGTTACCGCTTCTGTGGCAGAGAATAGACGAAATAATGAGCGCATGCAACATAAAAATAGAACAAATAGTAACCTGTTTCCAAAGAGGGCGCTATCGCCGAGCGCTTCATGCACGGTTTGTATTTCTTGCAGCCCCGGTAGAAATACCAATATCGTGCCTTCCTTGGGCCAGTTATGCTCCCCTTCCACAATGTATTTCAGCACAGACTCCACTAATTCAGGATTGATTTTCATTGGTTCCATTAGGTAGATGCTTTTGCAAGTTTTCTTCGAATAATCTTTGAAAAAAATATAATGAGATATTTGAAAACATACAAGAAGGCACGTTAAGTTCGGTTGCAGCTAAACTATAATAGCCTTTACAAATCCATACAAGAATTTTATTTCGATCGAACAGCTTGTATGGCAGCTATCCTACGTTGATCGTGAAGATAAGGCCTTGATTTTGATCGTTCAAATAAGCACTTACCACTGTAACGCCCATACATCTGCGCCAACGTGAGCTTGTCATCTTTTATGCTCCTGGCAGGCTCGGCAGCTTCTGACTTTACATCCGAGTATTCTAATTCACGCATTAGCTCTTCCTCCTCCTTTTTGGTAATTTTACGACAATACTGCGAATCACATTCCATTACATAATCACATACTTCCAGAATATCTTCGAGAAATAACTGCTCGACGTGGAATGTGCGCCCAGGTATATCCAACACTGGTGCACCACCAAAATATTCCGAAAACAATTTGGCATTTAGAGTGGCTGACATGAGTATCACTTTAAGTTCAGGTCTTTCTTTGAGCAGGTCCTTTAGTATCATAAGTAGAAAATCGGATTCTTCGCTTCTTTCATGCACCTCGTCGACAATAACATGCGAAACGGTACTAAGCAGTGGATCGGCAGTGAGACGTCGCAAGAGGATACCGGTGGTGCAGAAAGTTAGACGTGTGGTAGATGAAATTTTATTTTCTAGACGTATTTGGTAGCCCACCGTTTGACCCACACGTTCGGTGCGCTCATCGGCTACACGCTCTGCTACACCTATCGCTGACAGGCGTCGCGGTTGCGTGCACACTACTTCCACGTGTGGTATTTTGCTGGAATCTTTGAGTTTGGATGCATGAAATAGCCAATTGTCGAGTATGAATTGCGGTACTTGTGTGGACTTTCCACAGCCGGTCTCGCCTGATATTACAATGACCTGAAGGTACAATTTGTTTATTAACAGTTATGTTCGTTATTCAGAGAAATTTTAAAATACCTGCGACTTTTCTATTAAATCCAGTATTTCAAGCATTTTCTCGAAAGCAGGCAAATTCCGACGCCCCAACATCATTTTACGGTATCTTTCGTCTTCCTGTCTTTGCAGAAATTTTCGCAGCAGCACACGATCTTCATTTTCGGTTTGTTTGGTGGAACGCTGTTGTTCGGCATGGGACGTCTGACCTCGTTCATAGTGTGTTGGCAGTACTTCAGGCGCGCCGCCATTTGTTGTGGTTTCAACGTCGCCACCATTGGCGAAAAGTGATTTGGCATCTGAAGGAAATGGATAGGCATCGCCTTTCGGCAGTTGTGAGTAGGCCTCCTCGCTTTGTATAGCTTCGCAAATGCTATAAACACAGCCCATGCCATCGGCGCAAATGCTGCGTGCCTCACAATATAAACGGCGCGCTACAAGTAACAATATATCACGTGGTAGATCGTGGCATGTTGTTTTGAGGTAGATAAATGGTGCTTCGTATGGGTACTTAGTATCGGTTGGAAATCGTATTTCAAGAAAAAACCAATTGTATTCTTCGTTGCCATCGAGAAAATCTGAAAGTGCGGCAAAAATTTTTAACACGTCCATGTTATAAAAAATCATTTATTCCTACTTTCGTGTTTTTTCCGCTGTCCCTCTCCTTCTTCTACAACAGGTGCTATATGTGCAAAACGGCATTTGTTGCCGAACCGACATGTGCCATTGCTGTCAAAATTACGACAGCGGGCCTTTCCATTGGCTGTTGGTTTCGCTTTCTGCTGCGCTGCTTGGTCGGGTATACCAGTACGTTTTCGTCGCTCTGACGGACTATGTATCAGTAAATGATCTATTTTGAATTTCAAACTCCAAACCGTATTTTTCTCCTTTTCCTCAAAAGCTTTATCATAAATAGATTCTAAAGCTGCCTTTTCGTCGTTACGCATTTCCAACAGATCTTCTTTACTTATATCATTATTCAAGAACTCGTTAGCTTCGTCATCTGTTTGAGTAGCTGGTACACGCATATATTTACGATAAAGCAACAACAACGCAGCATCGGTATCTCCATTGCAGTGATCAAAAGCTTCTGCGCAATGCAAAGGCGCGAAGCCATAATTTTCCAACTTTAACAAAGCGAAACGCCGCAAACGGTCCTCTGGAGTTTCCGCTTTCTGACTGTCGGCTGAGTAGTTGGAGACACTATGTACAACTAATGTTCCACGATCTTCCCAATAAGCTTTTTTCATATGACTACCCCGATCGCTGTAAACTGATGCGTCATTAAGACGAAAATCGGGGCCATGTATCGCCCGCAGTGTCTCCATTGTCATTTTTTGTGAATCTTCCGATAGACGCAATTCTTGCAATTCAGTCTTCACAGCAACTTTGGTAGGCGCAACTTTGATAGGGGCATTACTGAAACAAAAAATATTTAAATTGCACACTTAACAGAGGATAAAAAATATGAATATTGCACTCACGTTGTTCGCGGGTCGCAGAGTGGGCGGAGGTACCAGTTTTCGTCTTGCTCAGGTTCCATGGTGTTGGCCAATAACAACTGAATATATATTGGTTGGTATCAACAATTAATTTCACTATATTTATAAACAATTTAGCTATTATTGCATCTACTGGCGAAATAACCAAAATTATAAATAAGCTGAAAGTTTGTGGGAAAAAAGCAACAACCAGCAGATATGCAATAAACGTGTCAGCAAAGATCAGCTGGTTTAGCTGTTTGAAGCGCTGCCGTATGCAATAAATATTTATTTTTTTTTGAAAACAAGGAAGAGGAAGAACACACCGGAAATGATTAAAAAGTCAGTTATATGAAAGTTATAAAATAACACAAAAACGAAAAAACCCAAACAAAATATAAATTATTGAAAAGTAATATAACTATTAAGAGGTATTATGATAATACTTTTTTTATTTATTTAGTATGTTATTTACTACCTTTATCGATTATTTTGTAGTACTTATCGAATTCAACTTATTGAAGTGTACACGATTTTTGCAACTCTGAGTCTTTCCATAAGAGGTAACGGTTGTTCTGTCGACTTTATCGAAAATTATTGTTATTATTCCCGCCTATTAGCAATTGGTTTTTTTTAAGTTATAAGGGATTTGATATGAATTTTGTGGCCGCTCTTACTTGTGGTACTACACCAGAGGTAAGCTTTTGTTTTACAAAGAAACAAATGTGTGAACTATATTGTGAAAATACATACGGCAGGTGGTGGCATCGCGATGTGTGAACCAGTTGCTGCTTCGTTCCGAGCCCCAAGGAGAGCTTTCCCTGGAGGCGGCAGCAGATTTTATTAATGAACTGTTCAAAGCGATTGGCTTGCACACCCAGATTACTCCACAGCAGTGTGAGACGGGAAAAGATTTCGACTGGGATGCAGCTGGTTGCCGCCGCTATATATTTCATCGTAACTCTATATTTTTCAACAGATTTGAGCTTTTTCTTAATCAGCTAAGTAAAACAGTGTGCAATATACAAACAACAGCGGTGGAATCGAAGGCACTCCAGCTATATCTCGAATTACTGGGTATTTGGTGTAATTGCTGCATGGATTTGCAGAAACAAGACTCCGATATGCAAATGAAGTTTCTCGTAGAACCAATTGCACGAATTAGTAAATATATTTTTTAATATATTGTTGGACATATTTCAAATGAAGTGTTTTTACAGATTACCAGTTTTTTCTTGGTGTGCACAAAATTAAAAAAAAATGTGGTATGGATTTTGTCGGGGTAGACTTAATCTGCAGATATCTGCTGAATAGCGCCTTACATGGCTTATAGTATGTTTTATAATTTATTTTGTAATTTAAGGTTAACATTCATTTTTACAGTTTTGAGGAATGTCAGTCATACATAGCTGAAGGTTTAAGTAAAGTTATAGAGCAGTATTTTGGATCATCCAGTGGCTTTAATGAAGACGCATTTCAGTTCTATCGCCTTGTTTTTAGATTGGGGGTAATAAAGCCATTGTGTTCATAGCATTTTAAATAATAAAAAATGTATAACATCTTTGCACAGCACCAAAAAGCAACACATTGTGGTGTTTTTAAAAGCCTCATACGTATGCTGGATAAACTTTTAACACAGCAAAGTGTAAGTAACCATCGTCAGCTTGTAAGCTTTCTTATTGAAAAGGGTATGCAGGAAGTTTACTACACATTTCTAAAATTGGAAAGGACGAAGGGCTTGCTAAAGGCTACACTTACCTTTTTGGAGAAACTAAAGCCGTAAGCAAATCTTAAACTTTTTGTTTTACGAAGAATGTTTTAATACTTGAAAGCGCATTGTAGACATTTACTCGATTTAGAATGTTTATCGCAGACGTTTCTGGAGGCAATACTTCGACTTGCATTGCATAAAGATGAAAGCATTTCATTAACTGCAGCAGAATTGTACATTAAAATTGCACGTGACAAGACATGCACTGACGACTATATACTAAAGCATATACTGGAGTTTTTTTTGGAAGAACAGGTGCTGAGTACTAATACGTTAAACATTTATTTATTTAAATAAATATCCTTTTTTTTTATTACTTTCAGTCAAATATGGAATCGATGGTGCCTTATGTTAATGCTCTATGGTCCTATTTTCCTTATATGCAGTCAATAGAAATATATTTTAAGTTGTTGAAAGATGCTGGAAGCGTGCCAGATACCATGCATTATTTTGTTGCACAATTTATACTTGTGGTGTACAAAAAAATGTTGGAGTATGACGGTAAAAGCATAATGTTTGATTTAAAAACTTTAAATAATTAGGCTGCAAATATTTTTTTCTTGTAATTCTTAGATTGTGAGCGTTATGCAAATGAATTTATTTTCGTATACAAAACGCTGCCTACATTATTCGCAGAATCAAATAGCGAGTGCGTCAATGGCATACTACTGCAAATATATAGCATATCTGATCAGGAAATGCTGTGTGAGCATATAGCTGAATTAAAACAAGTATAGTGGCATTAAAACTAAAATAAATATAATAATATAAATGCTTTTGCTTCCAGTTTCTACCTAACCTTGAAGACTACTTTATATCGATATTTAAGGGTGCTAGAAAGGTGCACTATCTCTATTTGTATGCTTCATTTGTGCATTTTGCACGCTCCATTGCAAAGACAGCGAATTTCTATAAATTGGATGGATGCGGTTTACACGTCTATGGACAATATGTAGCTATAGAGCGTGCGCTTCAAGGCCTTGGTGCAGAAAAAGTAGGTATTTTCCAAAATATTTATAAATTTATCATTAATTTTTTTTTTAATATATATGCGAACAGTCACCAAGTGCGCAGCAAGTGGATGACTACTGCTATGTTATACAAAAAATTGGTGTTTTATTGAAGGTAGGCTATAACGTATTTGATCAGTTGGAACACATTATGAAAACGCTGCATGTGCGCCTACTCCAAACTAAACAAATACAAAAGTTTGTTGATAAAAAAGAAAGTTTTATTGGTAAGTGCCACTTGCTACTTAAACAAGAATTTTTCAAAATTTTCATAAATACTAGATGTGTATGCCATTGATTTGCTGGTGAGTGGCTGCATTACGTTGTCACACAATAAAGAGTTCACAAGATCTTCAAAAATGTGGCTTGTGCGTGAAATACTCGTCTTGGAAAATTATTTAGTTAAATTTCTAAGCAAAGCAGAGTCAACAACTAATGCTCAAATGTATCGTGTGAAAACGGTAAATACATATATAAAAATACATATAACTTTTTAAATTAAAATATATTTTAATTTTACATTTTCATTCATTCAATAGTATTTTCTCTGCCTTACTAACCTATATTACTCATTTCGTGAAGTCACTGATATACCCAAGCTGCCACTTAGGTTACAACCATATCATGTCTTGGTTGAAACGTTGCTCTCTAGTTGTTTGCAGCGTAAGCCGAAACTGCAAGTTATCAGTGAAGAGGAGTCGCAGTTTCATCCTAAGCATATTATTAGCTATCAGCGAAGTATGTTTAACAGTTTCACGATGCTGCACTCAACGAAAGATATTGAACTACCATCGCCAGTAGCTTGGAAGTTATGTTTGCGCTATGGTGCGGTGAGTATTGGTGTTTTTCAGCTAATTTCTTCCTCAAATGCATTGCATACATTAAGGATGAGCCTTTTGAAAATTGTAGCGGTTAAATTTGAAATCAGGTCATTTAAAATTCAAATTTAACTAGGAAAAACGTTGACTTCCGTTACATCGAAGCTATAATGCACTTCACAAAAAAAGAATTTTCCATAAAAGAACTGCGATCTGGAAAACTTCTTCAGATTTTATAACTCTGCCTTAGCCTATAATCCCTGCCAAATTTGGTGAATATATCTAATCAAATAAAAGAAGATCTTAATATATAAATTCAGTTAGTATGCCAGCTATATGTTATAGTGGTTCGATAGATATAATAGCTCTGCCTTAGTCTATTATCCTTGCCAAATTTAGTAAAGTTATCTGATCAAATAAAAAAAAAAAATCATACAAGAACTTAATATTAGTCGTCCCATTATTATGCCAGCTGCACGCTATAATGCTCCAATCTGAAAAATTTCTTCAGATATTGTAGTCTACTTATAATCCATGGAAAATTCAATTCATCATTCAACTTCATTTTGATCGTTTAGTTTGTATGGCAGCTATGTGCTATAATCCGATGGACCGATCTAGGAAATTTCTTAAGGTGTTACCTTAAAATATAATCCTTGTCAAATTCTGTGAAGATATCTCGTCAAATAAAGAAGTTTCCCATACAAGAACTTGATTTTAATCGGTCCGATATCAGTGGTTCTGACAAATTAGCAGCTTTTTTTGGAGAAAAGAACGTGTGCAGATCGATAACTCAAAAAGTGAGGAATTGTGTTGTGTATATATTTTGCAGGTCGGATACCATTATCTTCTAGGTGTTACAAACTTCGTGACAAATTTAATATACCCTATTCAGGTTATAAAAATACCTTATCACTTGTTCGTTTTAAATTATTGTAACATCAATTTTTGTGTTTTTAATCATTTCTTTTGCCTTGTAGCCCACACATAAGTTCGCGGATGAACTATTTGCATTTATGCAAGCTTTAATAAAACACCATTCCAAAATATTTGCGCATATTTCTGCCGTATTAATATACAATTTGTACAATCAAAAGCCGCCGCTCACAATAGACGTTATACAGGTGAGTCGAAGAAAAAATTCTAACCTTTTAGGTATTTGGGAGTACAAAACTAAATATATGTTTGTTAATGATAAATAATATATATTGTATTTCAAGTTGTTGCAAATGTTTCGAAAAAAATAAGTCGAAACATAACCTAGAATCACCAATTTCCTAGCAAGAAGACTAACGGTTAAATCATACAATAAACCTACCATACATTTCTGTTGAAGTATTTTGAGTTTCTTAAGGGATTATATACACTTTCAAATTAAAAAAAAAAAAAATTGTGGATTTTTTTTTAATAATCGCTGATTCACTTTGAAAATTTGGACTCCTTTAAAATTTTAAAATGCTGCCTAAAATTATTTTTATGAAAAAATTTCATTTTAGAGTGACTTAAATGTCGAAATTGTTAAAAATCATATTCCATCGATCTAAGAAATTCGTGTGAAAATTTGATGCCGTTGGGTCCAGCCGTTTCGGAAAAATTTTACCCTTCGGTTCTGAAGTAGAAAAACGCGTTTAATATTTTGGGAGCAAACTTCACTGAATTAAAAAATTCTTTCAAATGCGTTCATATCTACGAAACTACAACATTTGCCCGGTCAACTTAACTTCTCGAAGAAGAATCTGAAATATATGCATTTATTCGATATTTAAGCAAAAAAAGAATCGATTTTTTGAAATTCAAAAGTGGATATGACCCCTTTAAAATTACTGATACAGTTTTTTTGTAGGGATGCATTAGTTTTTAGTAGAGTTTGTAGCCGACTTGATAGGTTGTTGGTGTTAATATGAACTTAAGTATGCTTAAAAATATCACATTAATATAATCAAAACTATTGAAATATTAAAAACTATATAACCTTAAAAATCTACCTGAGTAACTGTAGCGTAGAAAACTAAAAGTTTTATGTACAAATGTGAATTGAAGCCTGCCTAAAAATATCACAGTTTCCTATGGAAACATATGTTTAGGATCGCAATTATTGATCCCCTCCTTTTACTCTCGTTTTTAGTCCGTTATTTCTGCACAAAAGTCCTTCATTGATCAGCTTCCAGCCGAACATACACCCACCTTGCTCTGTGTTACTGTAGTCTTGCGCGTTTTACAATTTCTACAACAAGCCCTTTTAAAAATACCACCCATCACCGGCGGCAATCGTTTGATGGCTTTGAAACACCTCTACCTCTACACAGAAAATTTGAATGTTAGCGATGATAATGTGCTACCCGATATGTGAGTAATGCCAATCAATTTACCCAAGTATTTCCTTAGAAATAACTGTGTACGATTTTTAATTCTAATTTATAATATGTGAAAACACTTTCTTGTTTGTTTTTTCTTATGTACTTGTTTTTGTAGTCGGGACCAAGCGAAAGCCTTGCAAAATCACATTTTAAATAATGCCGAACAAATGTGTTTAAAGGCATATTTGTGCAGTTTGGGCGTGAACACAGAAACCAATGGAGGAATATAGGCTTAGTTTGCACACGCAACAAAGTTTTTGAAAAAAATATAAAATTATCCCTTTGTTGACAAACAACTAAAAATGCGCTGCCGCGAAGTGTTCTAGAAAAATGACGATATACATACTTACTTAACTGTATGACATTTAGTTTTAAGCTTTGCGTTTATTATTTATTTCCATAAATCAACCTAATTTCCTTTTCATTATCAATATTTGTAAACAATGAGTTATTGCATATACATATGTATGTACAAGAATGTGTGCATATGAAAATGAAAGGTGCAAATTTGTAATTTTCCTATGAAATACTATACATATGTATGTACATATTTGCTTTATTCGCTGCTCCCTGATAAGTTTGGAAAAGTTCACAATTAACTGTTATTAAAAACGACGTAATTTCATAATTTTTATTTTTTAAATCACTATATTTATATACATACATACTTGCAAGTTTGTTGCAAATAAGTTGTGATTGCTTATCACTAAGTGATTTATTAATATTATATGTACATTTACTTAGAATTTTCTAAATTACTTGCATATATGAATATTTCATCATATATACATACATAGTATGTGTCTAAACTTTCTCCCCTGCCAACATTTTATAATGAATTACAAGACCATGTTTCCTGCGTCTGTCGTGTACTACCTCATTCATAATACTTCAAAAACATCCATTTAGTAATATTGTCTGTTAATTTTTAATTAATGTGCTTATACATATACAAAAAATCGAAAAAATAAGCAAAGTTACTTAAATGATTTTAGGTTTCATTGCCTGTTTGCTTAAGTTATTAACAAGCATGATGCATTTATATAACTACCTAAGAGTCGTGAATAGCTTGTCAGATGGGTTTTTTGTTGCAAGTTTCTGAAAGTTAAAAATTAGTTTAAATGGGCTATGAATAAAATATGTTAACTGTTTATAATTAGTGGGCGCGAGCTTGGGTAAAAAATTTACAAAATTATTAAAATTATTTTTTCATTAAAGACACAGTTTAATGTGTTGTTTGAAGTTTAGAAATTTTATGTATTTCAACCTGTTAAATTTAACCACTTTAACAATTTAGAAGCTTACATTTTATTTTGATTTATAAAAGTAATAAATTAAATGCATATACATATGTATGTATATAATATTATTTTGTTTTGATTGATAAATAACAATCAAAGTTTATAGTGACACCATATCTATCGATTAGTGGTTGTGGTATGTTCAGATGTGCGATTTATGACTTAAAATATATTTCAAATATAAATTAAAAAAGTAACAAGCAAATAATTATTTAATACTAAAATTAAATACAATATATAATAAACTAAAATAATAAATTTAAACTTTTAATTATTAATTCTTATATAATAATAAATTTTATAAATAAATATATGAGATAGTAAAAATGACTGCTAAATGATTTGTATATATGTATGTACATTTAAATTTTTTGATCAAAATTAGACTAAAAAATTCTTATATCAATTATAACTAATTTAAATATTAATCATTATCAGACAACGTTACTTTTTCAAGTAAATCTTTAAAAAATCACAGTTTGCTTTCGTTTAAAATATTTAAAAAAGGTTGTCAGCAACTAACACATAAATCATAAGGCACTTCCTTTTTGCATTTAGTGCGCAACTTAAAAATTTAGTAACAATTAATTAATAGCAATTACTAATCTGTAATAAAAATCTTTGTCGGCGGAAATTTACATGCAAATTACGCATTAATTTGAATACCTACGCACGCACTTGTTAACCTGTCTATGAATGCCTTAAGTGAGTACTTAATTTCTAGGTCTTGAGGGAAATTAAAACAGACACATAAGTGCTTGTAATAACATTTTTTTCGCTATCTGATTGATCGGTAGTCATCCATTAAAATCAATTTAAATATTGCACAACTCTAATGCAAATAAAATGCGAAATTTTGACAGTGAATATTAATTAAAAAATTGACATTTAATTATAAAAAATATACACAACACAAATCAATTATAAGTTAGACAATTTCGTTAAGTTTGACAATTTTTTTTATAACATCGTATTTTGGGTATGTTCTCTATGCATGTTAAATATGTCAATTGTCGTACACCCGTATTTTATGTCTGCAAGGGCTAGTCTAGCACTCCTACGGCACACGCATACGTCACAGGTGCCCTTGAAGACCAGTTGCTTATGTTGATATCTCTGGACTTTTTTATGCTCATAGATTTCAATGTGCATACATACATACATATGTTTGTAAAATAACCAACTCCTTAGCTGCGCCCTCAAATGTTTATCTAAAGTCAATTATCAATTTTATTGGCGCAGTTGGTTAGCTGAAAGTGATGATACATTTCTTCTTCATTTAAATTTATTATATGAATGTAATAAATTATGTACATACATATGTTTGCCTGCATTTTTTTTGGCTAAAGTTGGTTAGAATGACGCTTTCCGCTACAAAATGCATACAATTTAACTTTATGTATTTTTTGTACATATCTTTAATAATGTTGTTATTATTTTATTAAATATTTTTTATATTTTTTTTAATATAATTTATATATATTTTTATATACTATGTACTTTTAATTTTATTTTTATGACTTTTTTATTTAACAATATTTTCAATTTCTGCTTTACACACGCACAAATGTTTAAATATCTCCTTTTCTTAGTTTCAAACACATTTTCACTTTGGACGAAAACTCTAAATTTTTGCGTAAATCAAACTAAAAATGCGCCGGCTAATTTTCAACCTGTAAGCACATTGTGTGCTCTGCAGCCTCTGAGGCCAGCAGCAGACGCATCGTTAAGGTGATAATACATTTAATTCATTGCTACTGTTTGTTTGTGTTGCTTATTTGCAAATTCGCTACCTCCTACAGCTTGCCATTTCATAAGTGTGTGCTCATGCTACATATGTATGCGTTTGAACAATAATTTACTAGTATTGGTGTAACTTGAGTTCATCTCTTTTTGCTTTGTTGTTGTTTTTGCTTCGCTGCAGCCTGAAGTAGTATGTATATTTTAGCGTCAACAAATCATTTATTGTCATAATTTCCTCTTATTTACAAAAATACAATATGTACGCCTTTCACAACGTCGTGTTTGAGTGTATACTACCTATAGAGTGCAAAAATTAGAGTAATCGGTGTTACATTTATAAATACAAACAATTTTATTTATTTGCCAGCGAAACTATAAAATACGCTACTAACAAGCATGATTAAACCTTTGCGAAATTCACCGCCGTCATTATTACAACAAGGAACAGCCTAACATTCTAATGTAAACAAACTTCACAACAAGCATTTCCGTTACCTAACGTCAACTTCAGTTTGTCAACAGTTGAAATAAGATTTAATAAAAGTGATTTAATTGCCTATAACTAGCCGTTAAATGTGCAAATATTTATGTTTAAAACGTGTTATGAGTTTAGTGTGAATATCAGTATGTTAATTGTGTTATAAAATCGAATGTAAATTGTGCTATAAAAAGTCAAGGAAAGTCAAGGAAATTGTACGCGAACATCCTTTGTGAAGAATGACATTGAAAAATTTGGACCAAAAAAATTATTGGAAGCAGCACAGAATGGAAAATCGGTAAGTATATATCGGTAATCCATATTTTTAACAACAGACACTTTGCCACATTATGTATTAAAACTATTCAGTTAGTAAGTTAAAAATAAGCGATCACATAGAAAAGCGCATATAAAATTAATGCTCCAGATCCTTTCCAAAAATAATTTGAAACTTTTTATATATTTTTTTTATATGTATATATTTGTACTATTAAAGTGCTAATTTTGCATTTGAAATTAACTCAATAGCGAGTTACCGGTTTTTAATAAGCTTTTTAAAGCGTTACCGCTATTTGCACATCATTAGGAATGTAGGAAAAAATGTAAGGAGTACGTAACTGCTCCGATTAATGCCTGTCTAAGCATATTTGCGCTCGAGAGCAGTATAATAAGACCTAAACAAGAAAGCTAAACGTTACTTACTACTTGTTTAACTAAAATTTATCTATACATTGCAAAAATATGTTATTTTTTACAAGCTTTATTTATTTTATTTAGCTTTAGTATGACAAACTAAGCGATTTGTAGATATATACATACGTGTGTGCATACATATACATAAATCTAGTAGCAAATTTTATTCGTGTTTGTATACGCCGATCGCGAAAAGCGCTTTTTCGCTCAATGTGTTGTAATTGTGTTGGTGTTGCGTATGCGTGAGTGCACAAGCAACGCTGAATTCGACAAGCGTATTTATATGGGCAACGAATTTTCGGGGAGCGCTTTAATTCTAATATAAATGTATGTATGTATATGCGTGTGTGAGACAACGTATTTTATGGCGTGCAATAAATTAAAAGTTAAAAATTGAAATTGAAGACGACACCAGAATACTTGTCACCACTGCATACTCACACACACACACACAGTCGCTCACTAATCTAAGTAAATAACTACCTGTTAATTTGATACAAAGCTGCTCGGCAGCGATGTACGCGCTTAATATATTTTTTGTGAACTTTTTTTGTTGTGAAAGTGAATTTGATTTATAAAGCATATAGAATTAAATAAATTATAATAAAGGCCTGAAAAATATCACAGCAAAATTAACGCTATCGCTCCAGCTTTTCTCAGCGACGCGCATTTCTGCTGCTGTGATTTCGAAATCTTCAAAAGCGCGTCTTGCAGCGCCTTCAAAGCGCTCCGAATGTCTATCCCTACATCCAACTGCTGCCTGCACAACCGCGCGTTGATCCAATTTTTGTGTATATGTGGCTATGTACATATGTATGTATGTGTGCCATTAAACAATAGCGCTCGGCGCTCGACTTAAACTACACAAAGTGTGTTTTTAGGTGTGTGTGCGAAAGCATTATTGTGACACCTACGCGCGCTGCTCACTTCTGCGCTTGTGTGCTGCGTCTGCATTATTCACTTGAGTGTGTAGCCGTGCGATCGCGATTGTGATCGCCAACGCTGCTTCCCCTAATGCTGTGTAACAAATATGCAATAATAACAACAAAAAGCCAAACACTACCACATGTGCGCCTATATAGAGCGGTAGCAAAGCTCAGTGGTGGTTGGTGTGAAATTGAAAATCGAGCAGCAGCAGCAGCAACAAATCACAGTCGTGCCAATATCAGCAACAGCAACATCAGCAGTAAACGTTTAGGAGCAGCAGTCAGTATGAGCAACGGCGTTAGCAGTCACAACACAGCAAAGGCGCGTCAAGAAAACTCGGTTCAGCAATCTGTGTTGTGAACGCGTTTTTCGCTACTTATAAATTTTTTTTTTTTTTTTTTTTTTTAATTTTTTCGATTTTGTGCAAAAAGGAAATTTTCATTTAACGTTAGCGGTGCACACTGGCAAGCGGTCAGTCATATTATGGACGTGCCGGTGAGCGTATGCCGGTTTGCAGTGTTACAGTTTTAACTAAAAAGAATAATAACAAAAGGAAAAAACAATATCATAAATTAAATACGTAAATTTACAGCGCCAAGCTTACGCGCAACTAATACGTAAACGCGACTCAACGCGTACACACGCATCTGAGTTTTACGAAAAATACGAACTGAATTCATTAAATAATAAAATTTAAAAAAGTATTTAAATTACTTAAAAAAAAAATCGCATTACGGCCTGAGCAGCAGCTCATTACAAAGCTGCAAACGTCGCCTGGTGTTGATCTGTCTGTCCATACGCACTCGAAACTCGATCAATCTGTGTGTTGAATGCTTGTATTTACATACAAACACACTTCTGTAAATTTGACGGCCAGTAAGTCAATCAGACGCGGCGGGTGGTGTGGCTTTATCGGTGCTAAATCGTGTGTCAAGGCGTGAAAGTAACAAGTCTAAGTGCATACGAGCATACATACATACAAATGTACAAATATTGGCATTACAAATGTTGAATTTGTTTGATAATAAATAATATAAGAAAACGTTTAAATAAATCGCTTTCGGCGGCATATAAATTTCTTGCACAAGTAAAGTCACAAGCGCAGCATAAATACCTTTTAAAGAAAAACAAAAACAAAAAAATAAATAAAAATAAAAATAAGAGAAGCGCAAAACAATTTGTTTTACAAGCCGTTAACGCCTTGCGATTTTTTAAATGCTACCTAAATGTTATACAAGCGTGCAATTAAATAATAATAAAAATACCATTTTGTGCCGTTAACACTTCATTTAAATTAAGTGCATTATTAACATTATTTTAAACGAAACCATACTGTCTTGTTAAATTGTTGGCAACGCAGAACGATTTTAAGTAACGCGGACGCGCAGGATCAGCAGCAGTGCAGCAGTTGGTGCATAGACATTTTGTTATCACTGTAGGTTGAGTATTTACTACAAATTAATTAATTATTTAATTTATAATAAAAAAAATGTGCAAAAAATCATTTGAAGGTACGTGACATGCGTGACGCGCGTTAACAATATAAATTATTATTAAATCGAATTATTAAATTAGCTCACAGAAACTAAATTAATAATCTGCTTAACTAATTGAGGCGCTGAACTCATGGTTTTCTTATTCTAAGCTGATAATTAAAAGTGAGGTTAGTCGTTATGAGTCAAAGGACCGTTTTCTCAATGTCTGGTTAGCAGCCAAACTGTCAGTAAAACAAGAAAAAACGTTAACTTCGGCTGCACCGAAGCTAATCTACCCTTCACAGGTGCATTTCTTTTAGTAACTACATATGCGTTCAGTTTGTATGGCAGCTATTTGCTATAGTTAACCGATCTGAACAATTTCTTCGGAGATTACATTGTTCCCTTAGAAAATAACAAAAATAAAAAATGTGCCAACTTTTGTGCAGATACGTTGTCAAATGTGAAAGTTTTCCATACAAGAACTTAATTCCGATCGTTCAGTTTTTATGGCAGCTATATGTTATAGTGGTCCCATATCGGGACTTCCGACAAATGAGCAACTTCTTGAAGAGAAAACCACGTTTGCAAAATTTCAAAACGATATCTTAAAAACTGAGGGACTAGTTTGTATATATACAGACGGACAGACAGACAGACGGACATGGCTAAATCGACTCAGCTCAACATACTGATCATTTATACATATACATATGTACATACATATATACTTTATAGGGTCTCCAACGCTTCCTACTGGATGTTACAAACTTCGTGGCAAACTTAATATACCCTGTTCAGGTTATAAAACGTTTCTTTACCGAAAGAAGAAGTCTTGGTTAAGTTAACCAGAATTTAACTAACTTCGAATTTATAATCTAACGAGAGAGGAAGAACAGTTTTTCGTTAGTCGGCTCTATGTAACCTGAATGGACCCAGGCATGGAATGTCAACTCATTCCTACTCACTTCCTGCAGGAATATTTTTTGCCGCTACAACATAATTTTCGCCTCTAATCTATTTGATTTATTAGCTACCCTCGTTCTACTAAGCTTTAGTCTTGATCAAATTGGTTCTTAGGCGCTTCTTTTTCATTAAACATATTTTAGGTAATAACCGAGCTCTGACTACAATTCATTATGAGCATCTAGTCATTCTACATATATACATGGATTCAGACGTCTAATGCCAGAAATGTGTTTAGAAAACTGTCGCCGATCTTCGGTTGTTAGAAAAACTTCCAGGTCTTCCATTCTACCCATTCAACTCATTCCGTCTAGATAATTTTGCTGTGATCAGTCTCCTGATCAACTCTGAATTCCATTTCGCAATGCTTCCCTGACGTAATTCGCGAGCCTCCCTGACGTAGTTCCCTGAAAAACTTCTCGTACTGACGGTTCCTGCGGGCGTAATGTGGTCTAACTCTAACTACTTATCTAGAAACTGGACTTCATTGCAGTTCTATAGCGTCAAAAAAGTGTTCAAGAAGTAAAGAATATGATTACCGTACATTTCTCCCGGCAGACGGCTTACTTATAGTATATCTGATATATGCAGATCAGCTGAAGAGCTTGATTCCAATGAGTGGGGGATTTATTTATGGAATTAATGTTATAGTGACTGGCGAGTGTAATAATAAATACGCATAAATACCTGTTAACCGAACTCTTAAGCTTATAATGTGTCTGTCTTCGAAAAATAAACGATTTAAATTCACTTAAGACGTTTTATATATGCAAATATATGAGAAAAGCTTCACTGCTGTAAATATGCTTGATCTGCATTTCGTCTGAAAGTAATTAAAAAAAAGAATACCTCAAAGCACCGAATTAGAAAAGCAGCTGATTTAATTTTACAAGTGTGACGAATGTCTTCTCCCTGCATTTAAGCCGATTCCGGTTTTCGCTTATCATTCGTTCCCTGTTTTTGTACCGAAACGCTGTTAGCTTTTGCCAGCTCAATAACAATAAAAAATCACTCATTAATAATATCAACACCTTGTAATCATAATGTAATTAATAAAATGTTAAAATTGCATTAACCGAATTTGTAATTAGCACTTAAGTAATGAGTAATGTAAACCAGATTTATTAATTTTGAGAATATTATTTTGCAATTCGATCAGCTGGTTTTAATGCCATTTGGAATACCATCTTTTCGTTTATTCTTATTTTTTTGCTTAGTCTGATAATTAGGTTCTATTTTGCACGTGTCCAGAGACAGGTTGCTTAATTTTAGATCACCCATTGAGTCTAGTAGAATATTCCAATGTAGTACTCGTATATGAAGAAGTCTTCTCCAATCATGCGCTTTTCGTGAAACGAGTTAAAAAGATCCTACATATTTATGTTTGTCTTCTCTAATTCCGCTCAAACTTGAACATTAGACTGTTCTCAAAGGATGCGGAACTGTCTTTATCAAGGACTTGCACTAAAAATTAATACCATAACTTTAAAAGCCATAAGACTTCCGTGTAAATCAAGCTGTTCCAAAGACAATTGACAACCCATTTCCACGACAGTCGGGTTTACGTAATCGATCCGAACCCGGATACCCGGTCAAGGATTGTGTACTCGGCAACAGTCACAGCACAGTCGGGTGACCGGAACGGACCCAGATGTACATACTTGTACATCAGGCCAAGGATTCTGAACTGACCCACTAAATATTTTGTTTAAAATTCCAATACCCTCTACACATTATTAAAGTATTTTTGTATTCCTGCCTTTAGAATGCCACACTTTATCACTTCAAAGGGACTTAAGCAACGACTGTGCCATGATGTTTTCAAAATTAAATTAAAAGAATTTATGATTAGCTTTACTGACGCCAAAAGTAGCAAAAACTACGCGTCGCCTCGGTGATACCCACACCTCATACCATCACAAACCTAAGCAGATAATAACATGTCAAATGATGGTACGAAGTGCGACAGTTTAGATTCAATGTTATCGCAAACATAACGAACATTTTAATACCAACTTGTCAAAGCAGTTTAGAGAACATGTCAAATTAGTGGAATTGACACGCAGCAAAGAAACTTAAATTGTTGCCATGATGTGTTAAATCAGGAATTCCATGAATCTTATTTATGCCTCTTGTTTTTAGCAGTGATTAGGCGAAAATTCAGTCAAATAAAACGGTTTTTTGTCTCTTTGGACTTTTTAGAGCTGAAACAGTGGGATCTTGATAGTTGGAGAAAAATCTCCAGAATGAGCTTAAAGCCTTTCCTGCGTAATTTTTGTAAAAAGCTTTTTGGAAATACTCATCAAAAACTGTTAATAACCCATTAAAATCCATCTCCTAAAATTTGCAGAGTGGCGAATCGAACAAACAACTCACTAAGCTAATCTAATAGCGGCAGATCGTATATTGCCAAACGAAAAATTGTTCAAAGAGCTTTCTGCTTCTTTCTATATATTATTTAAATACACCAACCAAATTTATACTTTCTCCTTAGCAACTTCGCCAATATACGTAACATTTTCAAAAACTAATCCGCTAGCTTACTGTATTACTGTTTTGATAAATACGCTGATTTGAAATAAATACCGCTATGCCCATCAATTATTAGCCTGCTCGAGCACTTACACACATACTTATTAGGGCTTAATTATTACCTCTTATGTTATATATTCATTATTAAAATGTGATTTGTCAAAATATTTGCATTGTTGATATTAAAAATATTAACTTATTTTCGTAGTGCTTGGCAATAAACCGTTGGGAGAATTAAGAGGAGTAAAATATTGGCAACGAAAATAACAAACACAATCAGCTGATGTGGCATGTTATATTTAATAAAACTGTTTAATTGTCGTTAATTGTAAAGTACAATCGTTCAAACAATCGATTAATTATCTTTTCATGATTATTAGACAAAATCTATCGATTTGAAATTTTGCAATTTTTAAGAAGACATTTTTCGAAATTTAACATTGAAGTTATTGGTCAAACCAACGCTATAGTCTCTAAACATGTTGTTCAGATCGGACCACTATCGGCCCATTTATGTAGTTGCCATACAAACTGACCGATGAAAATCAAAATAAAGATCTGTACCGTTTTATGCTATCCATGAAACCGAAGTTTTCGCTTTTTTTTGTTTATTTTTTTTATTATAAATCCAAAATCAAAATATATTAATTTACTATATATAAACTCTTTTAAAAAATAATTCTTCCGTATTCTCTCTCCGCCGTTTCGATTTTTTTGACATTTAGTATTTACGTACTTAAATAACGCATAGCAGATATTAGTATTTACTACTTCTTTTGGTAGCCACTCTCATTGATACTTCCTCTTTATTGGCTTATAAAAAGTATTTATGCATCCTCGGCTCAATTGTTATGCAAACAGCGTTTTTATTTATGCCTTTCCCAAACCGAGTTAACGCCCCGACGAAGGTCACGCTTTCGGCACTATGCCAAATGCCAACGTCATAATAAAATTTGTCACTAACTAATAAATGTATATTGTGGTGGTGGGGGTTTTAAAGTTTTTAAGCCCAAACTCACCAGCAAACCTACATGCAAACACACGAACTAACAAAAAATTGCCTGCTTTGCTACAAATACGTGTTTGTAACATTGTGCATGTAAACACTCTATTGTTGTTCAAGCATTAATAATCGATCGATTATTTTCATATAGTATGTGCGTTATCGACTCATACTCACCTGCGCTTACAAGGCATGCTGTCAAATTTGAATAGCAAAAGAAGCGCTAAAGCCAATGCAAATCCTCGTACAAATCGTCGGCATTTAAACTGCAAGCCTTAGCGTATGCAAATATGAATTATATACAGGTTTATTTGTAAACAATCAATCATATTTTGTGTATGCATGTGTGATTGTGTTGTTCATTACTACTATAATATATGATTTGGTGTTGAACTTGATTTTACGGATTTTGCGGGTGACAACAATTTTTTTTACTTATTATGTCGTTGTTGTTGCTATTGTACAGCCTATACAGTTGCCCGCGTGCTGCATTTAAATTTATGAATAACATAAATTTTGTGCACTACTAATTAAGTGCCAACCCTGCACGTGAGGAGAGACAAGTGTTTTTGTAGTATTTTGTATCGAAAGTACTGCGAGTAAAATATGTATATCAGAAAGTATGCACACACATTAAAAAACAAATAAATAAAACTTAAAATGTATAATAAACAAAGTTGAATTACATGTGTAATTGCGTCAATACAAGTATGTACCTGTAATCAAATTGCATTGCACAAGTTATGATATCAGCGTCGTTTGCCGCCAACAGCTTAGCTGTTGATCAAGCAGCCTGGTAGGCTTGTAGGCAGGCGCGGCGTGCCATATACATAGGTTAGACCAACGCAAACTGGGGCAATCTTATCGAAGTTTACGCTAAATTGACACTCGAAATGTGTGCAATACGATTAAGTGTGAGTTGATTTGTGCTAAATTGTGATTTATGCGCATTGCCAGCTAGAGAATGGGTCAGCGCATGGTCAACGTAAATGTTATAGTATGTATGCCGTAACGCGCCATAATAGAATAGGCCGGTTCTTAAAACTATTTTTCAACTTTAAAGGGCAACAAGCTCTGTAATAGAGTTGCTTGAAAAAATATTAAACAAACTACTAAGTGATAAAAATAAATCGCATTAATATGATTTTAAATTATTTTTGTACAAACAACATTGCCTAACTTAAAAATAGTAAAATGAAAGTATATTAAGTTTGGCATGAACTTGCCAGAAAGAAATGTTCTTTCTTCTCCAAGAAACTGCTCATTTATTGGAATCGCTGATATAGCTGCCATACAAATTTACCTATCAAAATCAAAATAAATGTCCTTTTACACTTTTTATGCTAAAAAAATTCACCTGTGCGGGGTATTATATGTAGCTTCGGTGCAGTCGAAGTTAACGTTTTTTGTTGTTCCTTGCAATAAGTCTACAGTGAAAACACAACTTATATGTATGTAATTTTTCTTTAAGCGCCAACCTTGAGTTATTAAAACCACGTATAACAGTAGTAAATAGTACTTACAATAATTAAAATAACTGTATCATTAACTACCGTACATTGACCTGCCCGAAGCATTGATAAGCTGTCGTTGCATATCGCTTGTGTTGTAAACCGATTGATTAATGCGATGCGGTACCTAGGAAATACATTATATGCATACAAAAACGGCCACTTGCAAGAATATTTAAAAATTGTACAAAAAGTACGTAGAAAGGCGACCATGAAATTTATTAATATCAAATTTTCTTTGTTCAGCAAATATAATGCAAGGAAAGCATGAGTTTTATTGCGGTATTGTCGGGCAGTTAACTTCATTTTGAAACGTTGAATTTATGCAAATATCTCTTCCCTAGCCGTTTGAAAGGTGGGACTACTAAATGATTGAAAATAGCAGAGCTCTTACATTCGCTGTCGCTGTGTATAAATTTTTTAAATAATGCTGAAATTTTTTTTAGTGTTCGAGCGCCCTTCTTACATTTTTAGGCCCGAAAATTCTTTGGATTTTTTTTAATGGGACAAAAATATATGGCTGGCGGCTATACAGACTCCACGCTTTTGCACAGTTATTTTTTTAGTAAGCGCCTCTATTAGTAATATTACAACTTGTATGTGGTCCATTTTTCCACCTCTTATATTCGCAAAGTCTCTGTGAAGCTCTGTTCGAGCCTTGTCGTAATTTGGAGAGTCTTAGAATTGTTGTTCTGCTTAATGGCTACGCAATTTTGGAGATTAACTTAGTTTCGATACTGCGTCGAGTTCTAAGCTCCGCAGACATTTGCCTTTGGTACATAAATTTACAAATTTTCTTTCTGATGTGTTTTTGTTGTAAATTATTGAATTATATAGTTTCAATAAATTTAACTGAAACCCTACAGCGCTAAATCATTTGAGGTGAACTTGAGTAAATTAAAGATTACTTGTAAGCGGGCTATCTCTTCGCGTGTAATTTGGTCTCTTGAAATCATCAAATTTTTCAAAATGATTTTAGGTAATTTAACAGATAAGCATTCAAATATATAGTTTTCTTTTTAAATACCGATAAAGTTTGACAACATTGATAGCAGGATGCTAATAATAAGCATACAAAAAAACCTAAATATTTATTTACAGCATATTTGGTCAGTTAACAATTTTTATTTAATTTTTCATTATTTATTTTAGTGCGATTGTAAAAATATCAATTTTCCAAGCACAAACATAAAATTATTTGCTGTATAACTCATTTCATTATTCACTATTAGAACAACTGACACTTATTAATCTATCGATAACAATCGATTTTCACAATGAACGATCCTTGTCTGCTATTTGATGGCGAGTCATAATTTATGGATTACATATGTATATGTATACATAATGTACATACATATATTTTATAACTGCATAAATGCAAAAGATATATATTTAATAAAATTTCCATATTTTTATATCTTGAAAATACATTATGCGAATAATATATTTTAATAAAATTTCCATTACGTCCAAGAGGCGTGTTTTTTATATCTTATAGATAAAATAATAGATACAACTCCTTTGAAAATCATAAAACACGAAAATCGACAAGACAACGCCTTTCTAAATTTTTCCGTACCATTTACGTATCTTATTAATCTTAAATAAATATTAAAATATTTACTTATTTTTCATTTTCTTATGAAAAGGTGTGGATTATGTCGGAAAGTTTTTTGTTGAGCCCAAATAATACAATAAATTCATATATTTTTTATATATAGTAAAAATAACGTCACATTGCGCCATCGCTACCACAATTTAACGAACACTTGTTAATTATTTAATGACAATTCATACCGAAAAAAATGTCTGCCGCTTTGTTTTAGCTAAAAATATTTTATATTGTTTTATAATTCATTTAATTGACACTTTCGATTCACAATTCGGGGGTTACAGTTTACAATATGTGGGTGTTTTAAATTTACATTCATATTCAAAACATGATTTATTGCATGTCTCAGAGTATTTAGTACTCTATAATCGATAGTACGATAATTTTATGCTAAAAACAAATGCACGCTGTTTTTATTGCAAACACGTGGTTGAGTTTTGAAATGGACTTGGCGGGGTGTTTCTGTAGAACATATTGTAGATTAAAGGTCTCGATCGATTAAAATCAAAATTAAGTTCGTTTTATACCCTTTTATGGTATAAGAAATTCAGCTATGAGGGTATTAAAGTTTCGATGCAGACGAAGTTAAAGCGGTTTCTTATTTTTGCGTTTCTGGGGGGTTCTGGGAGTGTGACATTTGTCAAATTTAGGAATTTTTGCTGCGGTGTGCACTGATCCTAAGGATTTTTTGTGTTTCTAATATGCAGAAGTGCCCACATATGCGTCCTTCTATTATTAAAGATGATTAAAGATTTTACGTAAAAGCTGTTCATTTTCGTTTATAAAAATAATTCACTGCAGTACTACCGGTATTTTGTCATTTTATTTGATGTCATAGCTTTTCTGCGAAAAAATCACGATCAATGAGCTTATTTACGTTTATCCATTATTTACAAGACGTTTCATTTGTTGTTGTTTTTTTGAAATTTTTTAAGCTGCTAATCATTTTCATTATGCCAAGCGAAAATGTGACAATTTGCGGAATTCACACGAAAATTTCGGTAGCTATGCATGTTTGCATGTTTGTTGTCGTAAATGTAAATATGTAGAAGTGTCTAGTTGACACAACAAAAATGTCATAAGAATAATGCAAACATCGTTGAATATCATAATTGAATGAGGAAATATAAGCAGGTGAAAAAATGTATATACTTTTGATTTCTTTTCGACAAAAAAGTGGAACACCTGTTGGCTGTTTTGTTGTTGGTAAAGAAAAAGAGTAAAAGAAATATTAAAATATTTTTTGATTAAAAATATAAATTATCTATATTTGTAAACTATTTTCTGCACTTCCCGTTGGTAAGAAAAACACCGCTGTAATCTGAAATGTGCACTTCCTTTGCCACTCTAATTTAGCGTAATGTCGTCGAAAACGCCGCTAATAAAAACAACTTAGCGCTGATCACGTATAGAAATACTCGCAAATATGCATTGACACTTGTGCATACAAACACTTACATATGTTCATACATACATATACTCATACAAACATGCGCTTTTCTCGTTAACGTGTTTGTTTTGTTTACAAAGTTGTCGAAGTTGTCAACTGACGCCACTGAGATTTCATTTTTCACTTCTTTTTCAAGAAATTTGCAACAAAAACAAAAAAAAAGCAGTCGCAGTTACTAATTTTTGAACGTAAGTCGCTAAAAATGTATCGGGTCGTTGCGGTGTGAGGGGAATTACCGTACGTTATTTTGTCAAATAAATGTCAATCAACCGCTAATAAGCGGCGGAGCTGTCGATATGTGCCAAGAAAGCGGGGAAAATCACGCCTTATTGCATATATAAACGAGGGACACTCGATAAATACATATGTAGAAAATAATAAATATAATAAAATATTGAATGTCAACTATAGCAATTCTAATGCCACGTTTCTTCTTCTTTATTGGCGTAGACAGCGCTTACGCGGTTATAGTCGAGTTTACAATAGCGCGCCAGTCTTTCTTTTTTCCGCTGTTTGGCGGTCCTTCTCCACCTTCTTCCTTTTCCTCTGCTTCGAATAGTCTCAGAAAAGGTCCTTCCCAATCCTGACGGAGCTTTTGGTATTACTCAACGTCAGTTTACACAACCGTATTATTTTTGCAGGGATGCCAAATTCAGACATATTGCTTTAAAATTGACGAAGAGGTGGTGTGTCGGGTGTCACGGTCTTTTCCAAGATTTGCGAATGGTGAATAGCTCGCCAGTTGTTGATTTTCCAGGCCTCAAGCCACACTGATAAAGTCCAATCAGTTTGGTGACGGTGGTCTTTACTCTTTCACACAGTACACTCGATAGAACCTTATATGCATTGTTGAGCAGGCTTATCCTACGGTAGTTGGCGTAGATTGTGGGGTCTCCCATTTTGTGAATTGGGCAGAGCATACTTGAATTCCATCATATTCTACAAAGCAGCTGATGCATGCTTCTTATCAGTTCTTCACCGCCTCATTTGAAAATCTCGGCAATCCATCAGCCCCTACCGCTTTGCTGTTTTTCAAACGGGTAATTGCTATTCGAACTTCTTCATGGTCGGGCAGTGGAATGTCTGATTCACCGTCATTGTTTCGGGTTCACCATCTCCAGGTGTTATGTTTTCACTGCTATGCAGCAGGCTGGAGATGTGTTCCCTCCATAATTTCAGTATGCTCTGGGCATCAGTCACTAGACCACCTCTGCTCCGGTCTTGAAACTTTGTGTTAGTCGGGGTTAGTTCTGTTCGTCTTTTCGTAGAATTTTCGAGCACTGTCGGCCAGCTTGTCAAGTTCTTCGTACGCACGCTCTCTCAACTCATACATGTTATGCTTCATATATAGGTTGTCGTTTAAGAGGTCTTAAGTTAAAGTTGATATTTTTACCGGTTCCAGACGAATATGTTTCCTTTGATCGCCTTGTAGATTCAGAATTCAGTTGGCTCGTGCAGTAAGCACGTGTTTACCTAGGCATAACCGTGTCTGCACTCGAAAAATTGACGCCTTACAACACTGCTGGTTTATTAACAGTTATCATTATGAAAATGTAAGAGTTAAATACTACAAAACTCAAAATTTGGTGCAAACATTTCGAGAAATTGATAACAGGAACGAACTACACATTTTCTAGATAAGTACTTATATTTTTCTAAAGTTATGAATGGTCTTTCTTTATAAACATTACGAGTTGGAAACCGATAAATTCTATAGAAATGATAAAAATGTATTACTGCAAAAAAAAAAAAAAAATCAAATGAAAATTAAGGAAATTGCATTTGTTATTGCAACTGCAATTTCTCGCCTATCTAGAGTGTCATTCATGCATTTTGTTTAAAAAAATTAAAATTTCAAAGATTTAAAAAAATATACTCAATTTTATTTACACTACACTCTTATAAATTCACGCTATCGCACACCGAAATTTTCCTCTCATCAATGTTGTTTTCCTTAATTCAATGATTAACTTCAACGTCATCGCTCATTTATTTATACTATTATTTATTGCTTACAAGTGCGTACATACATACATACATATGTATAAGATATGGATATACATTACTTAAGTGTGCTTTTTATCATCCGTTAAGCGCTTCATATTATTGTATAAATGCGAGCACGAGTTTAACAGTGTCATTACTTTATCGTTAGTCGATGCGAATGCTTGTGATACTCGTGTGCTATCGATAATTAAGTGATAAGTGTGAGCCTTTAAGACTTTTAGCGGCTACTACTTGTTGGTATACGAGCATTTTTTGAAATGAACGCGCTTATCTCGAAAAATATTACCTATGTACTATATGTATGTAATTTGATGTATTTAAGAGATGAGTACTCATTACTTGCTCAACAATGTTCGCTAGAAAGTTATGTAATTGTAATCATTGCGATAACATTATTGCAAATTGGTCTAACCTTCCTGGATTCAGTAAGACTTAACTTTCTTAAATTTCGAAAGCAAGCAAGTAGAAGCAATAAGTCAAAACAAATCCATCTTAAAAGCTCAAAACGTTCACTTCAAAGAGCTATCAGAAGTATGTAAGTTATGGAGATTTCATTGCCGGTCTCAGTTTTCGAGTACGTGAACATTCCGACGCTGCTTAAAACTTATAAAATATCCTATCCTATCTATTTTTTTAACGGTTAAGGAAATAAGACTACATGAGATTTCTGGATTCAGTAAGACACTTCAGAGAAGACTACTTAACTCTTGACAGCAAGCAATAAGTTGACACAAAGCTGTCGAGTAATTAAAAGCTCATACCGCGCACTTCAAAGAGCTTTCCGTGGAAGCTACCGAACAATAGGCAATGAAAGTTAAGGAGATCTTATTGGCGATCCGACTTTTCGCGTCCATAAACGTTCCGACGCCGCTTAAAACTTATATAATATCCCATATATCGGTGTAAGCTACAAGAAAAAGCAGAAGCTCGATCTAAAAGCCCTAAAGGTTTACGAATCGGAATCCAACCAATAGGTTTATTTTTTTTTTTTTACTTAAATATAAGTCTAATGATCTTTCTATCCACCTTTTTCCTTCGCTTGTGTCGTTTACCTCTGATCGGGAATGTGTTGGGTATCTGTTGTCCTTTTGCGCTGGATCTTTGGACTTCACGTGAGCTTAGCAGGCGCCTCTGGCTTAGTGTGGGAAGAGATTCACTGAAATACTCGCTCTGAACAAGATTCATGTTGTTGCAATCTTAAAAATTCTTGCTGGGTATTGACCAACAAGCGCGCCTACGAGAAGGCTGAAAATTTTGTCAGACGTAAAAAAACCCGGGTCAGTTAGTCAAAGTTGTGTGGTCGAAGATGAGGTGGAAACACCCAGACGCTTTTTCACCCAGTTCAGCTTTTGCAAGACTGCGGTTGAAACATTTTGGTAGTCATATCTTCGGAGAACCTGGCGAAATAGCTGACATTAATATTTGATATTCGCCACCTCAAAAATGTATGGCAATTTCTAATTCAATACTTAGGAGTGTTTAGAGAGCACGATCGACAGCCGTTCTCGTGTCTAAGTGGGATCCATCTTTAGATCGACCTTTTAACCTAACTAACCTTAGGAGGAGAAGAAGCCCTCTACTTCCGATCTGATATCGTTGGAGTTTACCGATGAGAAAAGTTCGAGACAGCCCAAACGAGTGTTCAATACAGTATCAGAAGTTAATTCCAACGAGTTTAGGATTCGCGAAACCGGGCCGATCCAATTGGTCATAGTTCTGGTAACCGCATTCGTAGGACGTCCAGTTCTTTGTAACTGTATGCAACCCGGTTTGATTTATGCTCTATTATGAGCTTTCTTTTTTACAGTTTCTAAAACATAAAAATGTCACCTTATCAGGAAATTCGGTACGTCACGACACTCAGTCAAAAGTAAGTTTCTTGATAGCTTCTAATTAGGTCGTAGGTATATTATGTGACAATAAAGCATGAATTTATGCCTATAAAACGTCACGTCCAATTCATAAAACCCTATATTTGCTCAAGTTTTCCTTGGCTCCAATCAAGTTCCTGTAATTAATCAATTCTGCAAACCAATCACTTATGTTATAAACAATCAATACAACAACAACAATAACGTAAAGAGTGAAAACACGCTTCTACACATAAATCACTGACTTTTATTCCCCTATCTGCGCCGACATATTCCATACCAATAAATCATGGCAAAGCGTATTCTTCTCAAGTAATCTTTATTTTGTTCGAGATATCAGTAACCAGGTTATAAAAAAGCAATTAACTACTTTAATAATTGGCTAATTACTTGAGTTCTAATCTGCCGCTAGGTAGGCGTACACTCGCCGCCAAAAGTGTAGCCACAAGTAGTTGCTTTAAGTTGAAGAAGAAGCAGCGGAAGAAGAAGCAAAAGCGTATTGTCCGTGCGGACATGCGTATATGATTATTTATGCAGGTTATGTGCGCACAATATGTTCTAAAGTGAGGAGGGTCATGAAGATTTTTAAGGCATATATAAATTTATGACAATAAAACAGCTTAAGTTTGATAAGCGTCCAATTATTTTTCTTCAAAGACCGCTGATATTAAATTTACAACGTATTTAATAAATGGCCTCTGCTTTTTAGCGTGTTTTTTTCAGTAAAGATAAAGTTGCGTGTCTTGGACTGTGTTTTCCCGTTAACTATCATTAAAGTGTCAGATTTTTAGTGCAAATTTCTTAAATCGATGAGTTCTGAAAACGTAAATTTAGATTTTCATTGAGGTTAGTGGATGGGAATCATCGGATTTTTACACTTCCACTTTTTCATGATACTTCTTTTGGTTCCGCTGAATTTAGGTTTATAGACACACCTATATTAGCCTAATTTGTGACGATTTTGAAGTTTATCTCCGTCGTACAATTCCTTTCTGAACGACACATTTTGAACATGGGAGCATATTTCTCTTCCATGATCCTAGAAATACGGCTATGTTAAGAATGGCAAAGAAAGTTTATCACTCTCGTTTTTCTTTTTCTATCTTTCTCTCTCTCAAAACACACGTGACTTATACACGTGTATTGCATGTTTTTCCAACTCATTTAATGTAATCAAATTGAAGTGTTTAATATGCTGTTATATACATACATATATAATATTTTATACGCCAATAAAGAAGAAGAAGATATATGAACTTTTGTACTTCTCAAATTACGTCTTAAATTAAAGTGGTACTTTCGAATACTGGCAAGAGTTTGCTAGAGTAACACATCTTACGTTGTTGGCAGATGTGTTCTAGTATATTTATATTGCCGTAAGTTGGTAAAAAACATATACAACAACAAAAACATAAGATGATAAAAAAACTCCACATAACGCTGAGGTCATTCTATTTAAATAAGGAATATAATAAAATGCCTTTGAATTTCTTATCACCAAACCGCCCAGAAGGCACGAGAGTATGTATAACAAAAAATAGTAAATATTGAATCGAACACCTACGTAGCAAAATAAACATTAAAACAAAAAACAAAGAAAAACAATCGCGCGAGTTAAGGCACCAAACAAACGACTCTCTGTTCACATAAAGCTTTATGGAGAGAAAATCTCTGAAATTTGGCAGTACTCTCATATTTGCAATATGCATTGATAAATCAGCTGTTAACTCTGCAAAAATTATTTTGTTTCAATATCAAAAATTATATAGCATGTAAAATTAATATAATATATACATATATCTTATGTAGAACATATTTTATAAATATTTTATCAACATTATACACTTCAATTGGCCACATGCCGTATCGTTATTGGGGGTTTTCGATTTTTAATTGCTATGTAATAACTGTTGTTATGGTGACATATCCAAATTTGGCTACACTCAGAAAAATTTTTGCTATCAGCAAACGTTAATATTAAATTTTTTTCTTTTTACATATATAACATAATAACATCTTAAAGCTCAGTAAAGAACATGTGTTATAATACTTAAAAGTGTTATTACTAAGCTAGTCTAATTGTAATCATAATTACAATATTTAATATTAATCTTTAAACTATGCTTTAGGCTAACACGGCGTATGAGTAACCTGTTGCTATGACACTTGAATGGGTTTTAGTGCTTATGAGTATTAATTAATAATTTTGTGTTATTTGTATGTATGTATATATACATATAATACATATAAATAATGGAGAAATTTAGACATTTTAATAATTTTTTTTTTATAAAAAATCAATATTTCTACTAAAAGGAAAATTAACAAAAAAAATTCCAAATTCCAAAAATATGAATATGTTTTAAATCGATTATATTTATTGTATTATATGTTTGCGGTGGGGAGCAAAGGGCCAACATTTATTATGGTTAATTTTTGAGATACATACTTATGTATGTTATCTTTCTTATTTTATTTTTTAGATAATAAAAATATTATAATTTTAACAAATACATTTTTTTTTAAAACTACGTATAATTAAAAAAATCGAAATTGAGTTTTTATTGCTTATGATTTACTACATCATATTACATACATATGTATGTATCATAAAATTTTAACCTCTTGCTGTCAGTTATAACCAATATATAACCATTTTATAATCAAAACTCAAATTTGTTTAAATATGAGTGGTTTCTATTACATCGTTTTTCCTTCGCCTGTAAACTTATAAAAAGCAATGTTACGTTATTTTGCATTTTAGGTGACAATATGTACATATGTATTTACTTCAAACTGGCACGTTCTGGCACGTATTTCTTTTTTTTATAAATATTTTGATTTTTTCACAGATATTAGTATTTTTTACTAAAAACGATTTAATAATTTTTTATTCTAATTTATTTTTTTGAATTTAAATTTTTTAATATTTATTTCTTTAAATTTTTAGTTTTTCCCTTTTTTCATTTTTCTGTATTTTTATTTAAATTTTTTTCAATTATTTGTTTAAAATTTTTTCTAAAATAAAAAAATAAAAATTTTGCTAAGAACGTGCATATGTATTCGCATATACATTGTACATGTGTATATTTATTTTTATTGATTTATTTATATTTTTTATTAATATAATCAATAATTAAGTATACTTAAACTGCTCCCTCTATCACACTATTATCTTTAGGTTATCTAACTGTTTGCTCAATACTTATCGATATTTTATCTCCACTATTGAATATAACTATTGCAAATTTTTGTTTTTAAACTGAAACTTATCATTATTTACTAATAATGACCACTGAACATTATAAATTTAATAATGAACCTCGAACTGGGCCTCCATAAAATAGATTTCGCCATGCAGCGCAATTTTTCGCTGCGTGTACACGTTCCAAATACCTTCAAGTAACTCTAATCTATTGCACGGTATATTTTGCCAATAAAAATACACACCCGTCTTAGATACGCGAATGTAAACATTCTTGGCACATACACAAGTAACTACAATCATGAGCACAAAAACAACGTCATCATCATTATGGTATTTATACAAAATATGCGAGATTTGCAGATTCGATAACGTCGCATCTCTACATTTTGTAATTAATAAATAATTATATGACGTTCAATTAGCATTAGCAAGAACAAAAATTTTAACAAAAATAAAATAACGCGTTTTGTACTGGCGTAGGCGCGTCGTGGTGTAGCAGCGCGCAGGTGCTTGGCCGTAAGGCGCTGATAATGCGCTCAACCACTTCAAGCAATACTTAAGCACTTACTACAATGGAGTATTTGGAATGTTTTGTTACTATTTACTATTTTCTTTGATTTTATTTCACTTGATATAATTTCTTATATCTACGCTGCCTTTGAATACGCTTTTATAAGCGGTAGAGTCAGCAGTTTGCGCGTAATATTCCTCGCGGCATGTGCATATTGCGTCGCTCAAAAGCGGTTCTAGCGCTAAATTGCAAATTAAAATTTTGAACGCAACACAAGCTGTTTGGGAGTTCAATAAAAAGAAATTTAAAAATAAAAAACTTGAAAAAAATTAAATAAAAAAAATCGAAAACGCCTTCGTCACCTTTAAATGATTTGCCGCATGTTTAAGTGAACCAAAAATTTCAAATGTGCATTTTTTGAATTGTTTTTGTTGTGCTTCTATTGTTTTTGCTTTGTCTTCCACAAACGCCGAAAAATCGCTGCATCAATATGTATTGCTTGATGTTTGCCAAACTTTTGCGCGCATTTCCACGTGGTAAAGTGCTTTGCGGAGGCGAGCGCAAACGGCCGCAGGATTGTGTCAGCAGAGTTATGTCGCCGCGACGCTGGATTTTATTGCTCATCTTTTACATAGCGTACTTGATGTTCGGTGCCAGCATCTACTATCACATAGAGCATGGCATCGAGAAACAACAACGTGCGACGGATCTGCGCGAACGTATTGAAATGAATGGTGAGTACGAAAATAAATATAGTAAATTTTTGTGAGATCCCGAAATTTCGGGATTGACTAAGTTTGATTTCGGTATCCCGAAGATATATATGTATTTATGCCGTAAATTACGAAATAAGATATAGTAAATTTTTGTGAGATCCCGAAATTTCGGGATTGACTAAGTTTGATTTCGGGATCCCGAAAAAATATATTTTTGCCGCTTGTAACAATATACCTCAAATAAATTTATATAATTAGTCATTTATATTATATGTATGTATGTACATATATCTTTTCAATTGAATTCAATATAAACACTAAAAAGTACCGTTATCAGATAATAAAGTTATACATAAATATAAATATAAAAAACATACTAAAAAATCGAGTAATTAGCTCAATAGCTGAAATACATAATGTATATTTAAAAGAGTTCAACAAATTTTCAATCTTAATATTAAAAAAAAATATCGGTTATACATATCTGAGTTCAACAAACTTAAAATTATGTTAAAATCCTGTGATTTCGGGATTCAGTATATAAACTACTAGAAATGTTACATAAGCAATAAAACCGCAAAGTTTCGGTATTGATTTCGGAATTCCATACATAAACCATTCTACTACATTTAAATTTACCTAGAAACGTTGTATTTTCCATAAAAAATTTATTATTTTAGACCCTTTCTTCTTTCTTGTCCACTTACTCTTTTAAACAATCGATTTGTTTCCCATTGAAAGACTTGGAGTGAGAAAGGATGGAAAATTAATTTAGACTTTCAAAAGATTTTTTTGTGTCTTTTTCGAAAGTTAGCGAAGTGTTTGTCTAACGGGATTAAAACGGACATATATTTTTTAAGAGCTGAATATTTAATTTCCTTGAATTCAGTCGTAGCAACCATTAAATGAGGTTGTTCTCTTATGAATACTTTTGTTGATTGAACTTGTTGTTTTTAGTTGCGGGAACGACGAGGAAAGGCGAAGGCCGGGCATCCGAAAAAATTGCATATCATGAATAAATTTCCACGTTTGAACTCAGTCAATATGAACTATTTATTTCTTCGGTGCTTTTAAGCCATTATATTGGGTTTAGACGCAACACTTTTCGCCTTGAAATACATTTTAAGCGCGAATTCGCACATTTTTGCAGTAGTGACTGTTGCTTAGTCAAGGATTCGGCAAGCAACTCAAGTAAAAAAATGCAAAAGTGAATAAATTTGCGCATGAGTCAAACCGAGGGCGTTTGCTAAAGCAATTTGCACTGCATTTTAAAGCATGTACGTCACAATTGTTTTATGAATTGATTTTTTCGTTAAAAAGTTAATTTTTAGAAATTTGCACAAGCAAAATATCCATCTCCGCCTAATTTGCATTATAACCGTAAAAATGTAAATATTTGCTGTTCGTGCCCGATTTGCTAAGCTTCTTGAAATTCGTTAACACTTCGGCAGGTGATTCTTATAATAATTATTAATAATCTAAATGCTGCTACTGGAATGCGGCTTTTGTTTATTTATCGATGCTTCGATACACGTCAACTCATATGCACATCACTGTCAGACTCACGAGCGCGCACTTTGTGTAAATATAAAAATCCAATTTATTAGCGTTTATTTCGTCAGACGTTAATTTCTTGTGTAAAATAACTATAAAAGTTGTCTAATTTGTTTAAGCAAATCAGTGCAGACTATTTGTCGAGATATTTGCTTTTTTTGTGGGAGTAAACTTTTCACACAAGGCTTTTAATTGGCCAACGAAAAGAGAAATTTAGAAAAAATAGCAAGTTTTGAGATATTTTTAATCGCGGCTGACGTATTTAAATATCAGTTTTTATTGTATTTGGGGTTGCTTCATCAAAAGTGTTACTTCTGAAATAGTGCATTTTCATCACATGATTTTGGAATTAGAATAAATTACGCATCTCTAAAAAGGCATTGGGGCTCAAGCCCTTTGCAAGTATGAAGAATGCTGCTAATTTCGATTAGCATCATCTCGGATCATTTAATGTGTTGGTTAAGAAATACAACTTTCGTTAAAGAACTGTGCGAAATCAATGTTCCGATCTATCACTCTCTAAGAAAGAGGATTGTCGAAGATTTTAGATCCCCATTTAATCAAGAGATTTTTTTATAAGCTTATATATTTGTCTTTAACCAGTCTATAACTACTAAAGCTTCTTCCCCAGTGTTTTGATCTCTACTTTACCTAATTGTAAAGACACTTGATCCGATATATGTACTACCTATGTATATATAAAGTTTCATTGCCATAAATGTTATAATCTAATATCTTGCTGTGAGAGATCAGGATTTAACTCTAGGCTAGACTAGAAGAAGATTCTAAAGGTTATACTGAACCGCCGATAAATTTTTAAGTTGGATCTGTTGTTGGAAGTGAGGCTATTGAAACCTTCACTAGCCACATCCGCTGTTTATATCAGCTGCTGTCCCTCTTTCTTTGATCTGTGCTTTATTTTGAAAGATTTTATGAGTGAAATGGTAGCTTAAAGCCATTAGTAAGAGCTTGTGAGATAAAGACGATTACTTCTAAGCGCTTCAAGCGCCACTTATTCACGTCTACGTATATCAAAAACTAGTTTGTGTAGCTTTGTTCCCCCAAGGCTCCATAAATCAGTATTTTTGGTGAAGAGGTTTCACGAAACATCTTACATTCTTTGAGATTTTTATTTCATTGATTCATAAGAAACTCTCGTGAGAGTTGTCTTTTGACGTGGGGTGTCGGTTTCGGCATACAACAACTGAACCGAGACGATCTATCATTAGAGCCTCTTAGAGTACCGATACTGAAAACATAAGAATTTCAAGGATCTTAAAACGGACATTGAGAAGTGGTATATTTGGAAATCAATAAATCTAGATTTCGCGAACGTGAAAACAAGAGTCGAAATTGAAAAGATTTTTATGCGGCCAAGGACTGTCAACTAGGCAATCCATTTCTCTGAGCCGTTCCCACAACAGTCGGGTCTACATAACCGGAACGGAACCGGATCTTTATCCGGCCAAAGGACTGTCAACTCGGCAATCCTTTTCTATGAGCCGTCCCCACGACAGTCGGGTCTACGTAACCGAAATGGACCCGCGTTTTTATTCGGCCTAGGACTGTCAACTCGGCAATCCTTTTCTATGAACCGTTCCCACGACAGTCGGGTCTACGTAACTGAAACGAACCCGGGTTTTTATTCGACCAAGAACTGTCAACTTGGCAGCACTCCTCCAAATTAGTTCAGGGATGTTTTCTGCCTTTTTGAACGCTCGTTTACCCTGATCTGATAGTTCTGAAAACTATCGACACCAAACTGCACCCACCGACCCACAAACTCATCAATGCGCGCTCAAATACTAACGAAATCGTACAAAACATTGACATCGAACTTGAAATTATTGCCGCTAACCCCCATTTACCGAGTTGGTATTGTTGTAGGTTAGTTGTAAACCACACTCACACGTACCGTGCATAAAACGATATGCAAATTCAGGCTGAATGTCCAACGACCAATGGCCAGCGCAACTGCAAACTCAGCTAATTCGGTAATGTATCGTCGTAAAAGCGCTTCCGTAAACGAACTTTACCGCTCGCGCGCGAATTAATTTGTATGTGAAACACACCTACGATCGGAATTTTTTTTTCAAATTTTTCTTTTGTCTCGTTTAGTTGATTGAAATTTAGCTGTGCGACTAAAGTAGCCAACGTAAATTAAGCAAAATGCTCAATGAACCATATAAAAGTAACGATTCGAAGCTGTTGCGTAGCCGCGTAGCCGATCTATGAGCATTCGGCGTTGTAATATCACATGCCTAGTGGAGATAGGTGGGCGTACGCGGTAGCTGCCGCTCGCCGGCTTACAAAGCTTGTATTTGTATATGTATGTGTGTTTAGTGCGGAAGTATTATACATATATCTTCATTGTGGGCTCGTGTGTCCAGCTACAAGTGCTTCGTGTGCGCTTTCAAATGAATAAATTGCCGCACTCAAAAGAAATCTCTGCTCAAAATCAAAATCGCTCGGCTCGGCTTGGTATTGTCTTGTGCTAAATAACTACATATGTAATATGCCTCTAATCATTACAGTATTTTTGTTTTGTTTTGTCTGCTTGTCGCAAGTTCCATTGTAGTTACCGCCGCCATTTCGTGTGATGTCACTGATTGATGGTTTTCGGAAGTAACGGCGTTTAAAGTGTCACGGCTATGCGCTGACACAGTGACAGTAAAAATAGCGAAAAAACCTAAAAACAAAGTGTAGCACATGTTTTCATGTAATCGATTTAAAATGTTATCGATATATTGGTTGTGCCTTTGAATGCAAGTAACGCTTTCAGTTTTATTCTTTTCACTTTCGCCGCCTATTTTTATGCATGATCGCATTTTCCGCATACATAATTTGTACTATTATACAAACTGATAGCGAATATCAGTGAATCAGTGATTTTTACAAATTTATTTTAATTAATTAATTTCGTTTAAATGGCGCATTTTGTATGGCGGCTGGATCTTATGTAATTACAGTTGTACATATGTATGTGCATACACATGTTTTATGCATAAATATATACATACATATGTACACACATATACTGCACAATTTGCACATATTTACTCACAGTGTGACGCTCCTATTTGACTTTAAGTACATTTTATTGACATTTACAATGACTTAATGACATTTTATTTATTTTATTTCGTTTGGTTTTGTTGATTTAGTAGTTGTTTCACTGTTCGACATTAAGATTAGGTATTTGTATCACTTATCAGTTACATTTCGCGAATGCAATCAAAATAAAATGCTTCGCTGGCAAATAAACAGCGTACTACCGAGTACTGTATAGATACAAAATGATGTACATACGTAGGTTTGAATGTAAATATGTAAGTGACAAGAAAAAACGTTAACTTCTTCTGCACCGAAGCTGTAAAACCCTTCAAAGCTGCATTTCTCCTAACTCAAAACGGTATAAAAAGCTCTTTATCTTGATTTTGATCGGTCAATTTGTATATCTATGTATATGCTATAGTATTCCGATCCGCACAATATGTTCGGAGATTGTAGTGTTGTCTTGTACAATATTCTATGACAAATTTCGTGAAGATATCTTGTCAAATAAAAAAGTTTTCTATAGAAAAACTTGATTTTGATGGTTCAGTTTGTATGGCAGCTATATGCAATAGTCATCTGATATTGGTGGTTCTGACAAATGAGCAGCTTCTTGGGGAAAAAAGAACGTGTGCTAAACTTTAAATCGATATCTCAAAAACTAAGGGACTAACAAAATCATTTGCCATAGACAGGAACAGGTACCAAGCAATTAGTCGATGTGTGTGGTCTGATGGAACACAATTCCTTTCTTAATGGCCAAAACTAATCTCTTCTGCGCGATTGCTTCTTCAGACGATCTAATTGTTGATAGCACATGTTCAAATAAGGAGTTTAGCCGTAGGTGAGCAGCTTATACTAGATGTTTCCTTGATAATCTTACCAAACACACAGAAACACTTTTCTGACTTTCAATCTTGGCTTGGCTACCGTTTATGCTGGCTCACGGCTTTTCGATTTTTTTAAATATATTACTTCTTCCTCACATTACAGCCAATGTATGCTTCTGAAACTTAGCTGAGGCTGATTTCTGTTGTTTTTAAACTTAGTCAAAATGACTTTAAACCTTATAAAGCCGTTGTGCTTCGACATTTACTGAGTTTAATTGGTTTATGTATGTACAAGCGAAAAGCGAATTGCCACCATTTGATTTTCTGAAAGATAAATGTTTTTTTCGCTTAGTTTCTTTAATTTCTTATCTAAATTGACGTTTGAAAAAACCTTTAAGGCTCTATAAACAGAGCGGGCCGAGATTTTTAACTGCCCATAACTGTGTGGAACTTTCCTTAAAAATCTTTTTTGCTACTAAAACAAAAACAAGTTCATCCGAAAGCGTTCTCTTACTATTCTCTTTTGGCTCCAAATCGATCGGATGACGGAGATAGCTACCGAAGGTAAATCTCATAGTTTCGTGGGTTTCTAATCTCCAGAATCATTGGTGACAAAATAAGTTCCTTCTCACATAATTGATTGTAGCTTTATGACCAGTGCCAGTTGCATGTCTTAGAATTGTTTTTCTGACTGCCTTTTCTAACTTAGCTAAGTGAAAATTAGCCCTAAAAGTCAGAAATACTCCAACGTTACAATTCTCATATATGTATATAAATTGGGTCCAGCCTTAGCTTCATTTGTTTATTAGTCTCGCCCGAGAAATTTATATGGGGTTTCCAATGTCAAATTATTAATGCATGCAATTAATATTTTGAGGCTTATTTTGTGATTAATAAGCACATGCAACGCTGTTGAATAGAGCTTCTCAGAGGTCATAACGGTTAGGACAATTTCCTAATTAAATACGCCCCATTACCTTTGCGACATGTTTTTCTGCTTCCGCTTGTGTATGCAAATGCTCCAAAGAAAAGAAATATTGCAATTTTCAAATCATTTACACAGTCATAAACGCCTACAATTTTCTTAATTTACACACAATTCCTGGCAATTTCTACAAAGCAAGAAAAAGTAGATTGCAAGAAAATATAATGTTAATAACTGAAAATTGCTACTAATTTAAGCAAAACGCTTAACTTATGCAAACAAACCGGCTGGACAAAGCGACAACAAATCAAAGTGTTGTATTTTGACTATGGCGAACAGCTGTTCGAATGTCAGTGGTTGTCAAGTGGCTGCCAAATGCAATTTGTAGCACAAATAAAGCAACTGAGCGACAATAAGCAATCATCCAGACGCCGATTAAGTGCAAGTATATTGCACTACTAAGTCACTTGCGTTGTTATGATTATTGCTTTAAATTGTTGTAAATCTCAAGCTGTGCATGTTTACATGGCTGCTGCAAATGTATTTGCTTATATGATGTCTATAAGTATATTTATGAGTGGCTCCAGTGCATTCACGTCCTCTAACTAAGAATTGACGCGGGGCTTTTGTCGAAAGTTGAGCGAAAACACACTCAAGAAGTGGAAAATTATTATTTGTGGCTTTTCAAAGTCAATTCTCTGCCATACAATGTGCCAGAAGAAGAATAATACAATCAGAACCACATTTACAAGAAATTATTGGGTTGTAAATCAAAAATAATTTAATGAATTTGATTATTTCATTAGTGACTTATTTGACATTACTTACCATAAGTAAGGTTGGCATTGAGTTTATTGTAAACATTGCACGGACAGTAACGCGCCGAAAAGTGTGTAAGTTCCTCGAGAATTTTTCCAAAATGAATACTTTTGTTTTCGGAGTGATTCCGAATTTGCACTTTGAACCGGCATTACAGCTTATTATCACTGTAAAGGTAAAATATTCTTCGATTTTTTAAATTTTCGGAGAACAAAAGTGTCAAAATAGTTTATTGAGTTTTCGGAGTGAGTTCGAAACTCCATAATATATAATAATATTGAAATTTTTATTATTCTAATAGAAAAGTATCAACATATGTAGCTTTTTTCAGTTTTCGAAATGACTTCAAAATTACCTAAAAGATTTTAAAATTGAAAATTTTGGTGTTGCAAAAAATAAAAAGTATTTAAATAATTTATGGGAGTGAGTCCGAAATTTCCTAATAGTTTTTTAGTTTTCGTAGCGAGTTCGAAATTGTCTAATGGACTAAATAATTGGAGTTTTTATTGTGGCAATTGATTAAAAATTATTGAAACTGCCTTTTGAGTTTCGAAGTTAGTACAAATTGGCATAATGAATTGAGAAGACTAAGATTTTTCTAGTTGTAATAGAAGAAAAAGTTTCATTATAGTCCTTACAGTTTTCGGAGTCAGTCCGAAATTGCTAATGGATTCCAAATTTCAAACTTTTGCTAACATTATAGAATAAACAGAATTAAACAGTATTTTCCGTTTTCGGAGTAAGTCCGAATTTGCATAATATATTTGAAAATATAACTGCTGATTTTGTAACAAAGAAAAATAGTAATTTTTTTTGTCATAGATCTGAAACATGCTACTACGGGACCCATTTTGGGCTTCAAACATTTTTGTAATATTTTTCCAATGGTACATATTTGCAGAATACCTCGTTAGCGAATTGTCCGGCAAAAACGAGAGCACCATCACAGAGATACTTGAAAACATTTCCGATTATTGCGGTAAAAAGGTGACGAACTACACAGCGGATGAATTTGAGCCACCTTATACATGGACATTTTATCATTCGTTTTTCTTCGCCTTCACTGTCTGCTCAACCGTCGGTTATGGCAATATATATCCCACCACTTTAGCGGGACGGCTGATTATGATATTTTACTCGATCATCGGCATACCGGTTAATGGTATACTTTTTGCGGGCTTGGGTGACTACTTTGGCAAAACGGTAAATTAATATAAATACTTCTTGTAATATTTTTAATTTAAATTTGTATTGTTTTTTATTATATTTTCAGTTCGAGTTAATTTATCGCCGCTATAAAAAGTTCAAATTGTCACGCGATAAACATTATGTGCCACCACAATTGGGTCTACTCACCGCTATACTGATCGCCCTGATACCGGGTATCGGTATTTTTATACTGTTACCAGCGCTTGTGTTTACATATTTCGAGAAGTGGTCTTACTCCATTTCGATTTATTTCGCTTATGTAACCACAACAACTATTGGTTTCGGCGACTATGTGCCCACTTTTGGAGCAGATCAGGTGAGCTTAGTGATTTTTAATAAAAAAAAAACTTAATTTTAATAAAACGTTGAAACGTTTACAATTTTCTCTTTCCGTTTCAGCCACGCGAGTTCGGTGCTTGGTTTGTGGTATATGAGATATTCGTCATAATGTGGTTCATATTCGCTTTGGGATACTTAGTTATGATTATGGGCTTCATAACGCGGTAATTATATTATACTTTTATTTAAATTTTTATGTTTAAAAATAAATATTTGTGTGGGGATTTGTGTGTGTGTGTTCATGTTATTGTCTAGCTAATCGTATTGCAAAAAACGTATTAATGCTTTACTTTTAGTTTTTACTAATATTTTTATTATAAATTTATGCATTCATGTTTTTAAAATCTCATATTTTTTCTTTAACTAAAGTATTTATTAAAATATTAAATTTTCAAATAATAATTTCTAACAATTTTATTAAATTTAGCGTATAATATTGTAAAATTGGTGCAATCTTATAATTTATTTTTATTAACGAGCTTGTTTATACATATTTTTAAAAGCCTTAAAGCTTCAGCTACCACTATTTAATCCTCCCTTAGGTTTTGTGCTTTTGTAGCAAATTTTATGACAACTATAAAAGGTGACAGATTAATTAAAAAAGTAGTTAAATATAAAAGTAAAAAATAATACCTCTTGGCAGCTTCTCTCGGAAGTACCTTCAGCTTTTTTTGTAGCATAGGTCTATGGTTTCTTAAGTTGTATACTCTATAAGTCATTCAGTGTCATAGCACTTTTCACATATTATCAATTCACATTACGTCACACCATATAACACCACTGTGTGCGGTTTGAAACAAGTAGTTTCTTATATAGCCGATTAGCCCCTCGATGTTATAACACTTAATACACATTATATGATATCACCTTACAGCGCAAGATATCACCTCGTATGGCGTCATTTCAAACTGCCTGCAGGCAGCTATCACAGATAGATAGACTGAGGCCTAAAAACTGCTGCCGTAGTAATCCCAACACATCATATGATACATCACATGGTGGCATATTATATGACACCATTTCTGCCGGCAGCCAACTGCCACCGTATCTTATATATTTGCCCAGTCTACCTCAATCATTACTCACCATGTGATATCACGTCACGTCACATGTTATTGCATCATATGATGTCAAATGCGACTATCTGCAGCAGCTACCACCGTTTTTATATAAACTCAGCTAGAGGCTGTCGCCACTATAGTTACCACCGATCAGGTGATGTCACCTCGCAACACATCATATGACGATATTTCAGTCTGTCTACAGCCAACTAGTAGAATTTATTATGTAGGCACAGCAGAAGGCTTCTGCCATAACAATCACTACCGATCATATGAATACTTTACATCATATGATGCCATTTGAGACTGCCCGCAGCCAGCAAGCACCGTTTCTTATACTGCTGTCATAACAAACACTCCCGATCATATGATAAAAATCACAGCACTTAGTGGCACATCATATGATGTTATTTGAGACTAGCTACCCAGTTTCTTTTATAGCACCAAGACTGGAAGTCCTAGCCATCTCAATACATCATATAATATTCATATTATCTAAGCTTCTACGAACGTATATATGTATTTATAAAAGGGGTTTCGTACTTTTACTTTGATTATTGTTTATTAAAACTAACTTATTTAGTTTTATCGAAGAAATTATTTTACAACCATTTATGTTGGGTGTTTTTAAATAAATATTTAGTTTCTATTTATGCATTTTTTAAATACCAAACGCAATTGCATGTTATTATAAATTAATATTTATAATTTCTTCGCTGGCACATTAAAAGTTTCATACTGGTTTCAAATAACTAATCTCACATATATATAACATTTTTAATTTTTTATTATAATCTCTGAACAAATTTGCACCCTACATTCATTTTCAAAATCGTTTACAGTGGTTTACAAAGTAAGAAACTAAGACGTTTAGAACAACAACTATCGACGAATATAAAAACAACACAAAATCGCATATGGAGTGGTGTTACGAAAGATGTCGGACATTTACGAAGGATTTTGAATGAGCTGTATATACTGCGAGTGAAGGTAATGAAAATTCTATGAATTTAACAACGAAAATTTGTTTTTTATGTATGATAATATACTATTTTTACTGGGACTTAAACAAATTAATATATTTAGACGATAAAAGTATAACACAATTAATTTTGAAATTCAATGCTAAACCAAATACTTAATAGAACTTTGAAGTGCCAACAAATTACTTTTTTCAATATCTATTAGCTTAAATCTTGATATAAGCGATTAGCAGTCGCTCTATCAATTGTTCGCAGTTTTTTGCTTAATTACTGATATGTAGTCGTTAGAAAAATCGATTTATATTATATAGGATGAGCCACTTATTTTTAACACTTCTCGAATATGTTTGAAAATAAGTTTCTAAATTTTGTATGAAATAATGCTCAACGCTATTCATTGAATGCATTATTTTTTAAATCATGTGTAATTTTCCGTTACTGTTTTGTTTATGATACATAGCCAGATGTTCACACTATCAAATTTTATTGCGACTATTTAGCGAAATGGGTTAATGTAAAACAATAACTAGTTATTTAAACAATATAAATATTAGTAAAACAATTGTAATTGAAAGTAAAATGTAATTTATTTATTTTTTTTAACAAAATGCCTCCAGATGTTTTAAATAATGATAAACGTGGTAAGATTATTGAAAAAACTGGAAACTTATATGTAAATAGTAATGCCAATGTTTGGTACTTATTTATTTTATTTCTTTTATTATTCTACTCTAACAACTTTTTAAGTTTTTACTATACAATATTCTTGGGTTATTTGCACATGAAATAAATTTAATCCCTTCAAGTAGAATATATATAAAAGTAAATTGTCATCACTTTAACAAATAATACATAATTAATAACGGGTTTAAAATTTTAACCTCAAAATAATTGAACAATTTTGTTGTTTCTGCCACTTTTAAAAGTGTTATTTTTGTGTACCACAATTACTAAGCGGGTTAAATATGGTTAACAGCAAACAAAGTAATTTAAGAAAAGTTTTATTCTTTTTTAATTCTTTATAGTTATTTTACTAAAGTAATCTATAATATTGGACGCAAGAAATTTGCTGTAAGTATGCATTTGAAATTAATAATATATGTACAGAATTAAAAGGAACACACTTTTTTTTAAAAGATGAGAATGTAAAAAATGACAAAAAATCTTAAACAATTTTTGTTTTTTTTATGTGCAGATAACGCAAAAAATACCTAAATTATTGATTTAATAATTTTACTTTTTTTAACATTTCTTTCATTTTAATTTCCTTCTCATACAATTTATTTATTTTATTTTCTTTCCGTTCAACTAGCCGGTCTATACCGAGCCGGATCCAACACTGCAGCTGCACCGTTCGAACTCTGCACCCGAGCTCACCATGTATCGCGAGGATGCGCCACCTGAATTCCCGCGCAAACGCGCCTTCTCTGAAACGTATGACGTCATCGAGGCGCGTGGCGCTCTCGCGCCCATTCACGCTTCTTCCGATACTGCTCTCGATAAATTGGATAAACAGAAATCCTTCCAGGACGCAGATGCTTTTCTGCAAACTACCGAACTGTTGGCCAAAGTGGTTGGTGCTTTGGGCGCTGTCCGTGTGCCACCCCCAGAGGAGGATGAATTCAGCATGTATGGTGGTTATCACGGACTGTCTGATTCGCAAATATTGGCTAGTGAGTGGTCGTATCCGAGTATTCATGAGGCACCTAAGCCTCGTGGACGCGCCAACTCCGATTACAACTTCGAGCCACCATGGCGCCAACGTCGTCCCACTGCATTGCCAACGGAATGGACATGGAGCGGTGATAATGAGCGCATACAAGAGGCGATCAACAATCGTTACAAGGAGGGTGATAGTCGTGATCTATATCGGTCAAGTTTCGGTTTACCGCCACGCGAATATGTTGTGAATATGGAGGAGGATGAGCCACCAAAGCCGCGTGTAAAGAAGTTCTCAATGCCTGATGGTTTGCGTAAATTGTTCCCGTCAAAGAAGCGACCCTCACAAGAACGCATAACTGCCGCTGAGGCTGGCACGGATGTTTCGATGCCAAATGGCACACGCCGCTTTTCGATTATGAGCGTGCCAGAGTCGGCGCGTCGCGCACCACCGCTCGACTATTACAGCACAGTGGCAGCTGATGCGAATGCGCCTTATTATGGCAATGGCAAACCTTCAGGTTTACCTGGCGCGCCTAGCAGTTATCCTTCGGATGGCAGTTTGACATCGAAACAGCCATCGGGTGCACTCAATGGTTTGGCAGCTGGTGCACGTCGTGGCAGTAATGCCGTTGTTGGTGGTGGTCCACGCAAAAGACGCGAATCCATATTTACGCAAAAACCATCCGCAGGCGTGAGGCGTGGAAGTCTGTTTCCCACTTCCAATGCGGCTGGACTTACACAACGCCGTGGCAGTCTTTTTACGTCTGGTATGCAGCCAAACACAGGCACGCCATCGCGTCGTGGCAGTCTTTTCCCCACTGGGGGTCGTGGTGCAGCTGATCGTCGTCCTAGTCTCTTCTCGGTTGCCTCAGAGGAGGAACGAGAGGTGTTGGAGAATACAACAATTGCTGATTTGATACGCGCTTTAGAGGTGATGCATACGCAAACTGTAATGGAGGAAGCCGCCGACAGCCCGCCAGTAATAACCCATAGCGATATGGGTGGCATCTTTGGTGGCAGTAATAAACAACGTAAAATGGGTAATGCTGGCATGGACTTACCAGACGTGCCACCATTATTCTCACTCTTCAGCAATGACAATAAACGCGCTATGAACAACGCCGCTGCCAATCGTTTATATGCACGACGCTCCACAGTTGTTGGCGCTTTGCCCACCTCGTTCAATGCGCCCACAGGCTCAACAACAACGCTTGCGGCGTCAGGTCCAACTAGCATGCTGACGCGCCGCCGCAAGTCATCAGCTGTGCAACAAATACCCGAACCACCGCCAAGTTATAGTGAACGTGATACCAATGTATCGTCAACAACTAACAGTACTACTACGCCTAGTAATAAATTCAAACGTCGCTTCAGTGTGCGGCCTACAGCGCTACAAATTCCGCCGGGTAAGGCGCCACCACCGGGTGCGAATATGAATGCCGCATTAGCGTCACAAAATATAGTACCAACAGCGCCAACATTACCATCAGCATCTACGCAAAGCGTCTTGCAGCGTCGTCTTTCGTTACGTCCATCGCCTTTGGCGCGCGAGCTCAACATTTCAACATCGACTTCGTCGGCGAGCAGTTCAGGTGATCCCAGTCCGACCAGCCCGACGGGCAGCGGTGGCACCGTGACGAGTACTACTCGCTTGCTACCCTCAACTTCCATTGCTACGCCGGCTGTTGGCGCGGCCACACGTCCGCCTACAACTGGCAGCACACATTCGCCACTCTCGCGAATCGTGCAGATCGCACAAGCGCAAAGAAAGAGTAGTATGCAGGAGGGATTTCCGCTGGAGCGTACACAAAAGCCGGATGATGTGTAGAGGTCGGCAGTATTCAAGTTTATTTAAGTAATTTCAAAGTGCCTAAAAACAGTTTTATGTTAATAATAATAACACCACTCATGGGTTGTGTACTGACAGCTAAAGCAAAGACATAAGCGCAATAACGGTATGCCATAAGTTTGCCACAGTTTATTTCAAATAACTGAAACTATTAGTATTATTTGTTACAATCGTAAATTATGCATAAAGACAATGATATTTTCAAGCATTCCTCAATCGCTATAAAAGTGACCTTTATTTTTTAGTGGTAAATAATTAATTTAATACAGCTCTCCTATAATCCCAGAACATCCGCCTAAGTGTCAATCCCCAAAATTGCCAAAAACAAATTATTGTGATAAGTTTAGTATTAGCCGAGAAAGTAGCTATTAGTTAATGCCTTCGATAATTGACAATTAATTATTCCACACACAAACTAAAAATTGTTTCATAAAAATCATATTATTTATTGTTTATTCATTTATTTACACATCAACATAATGGTGCATACACATTTATTCTATGAACACATCAAATGCGAACGAATGTTAACGTTTTCAGCCTTCTTCCTGTAAACAGGAAGTTTTTTTTATAAAATATTAAATAAATCTTATATGTATGTATGTATAGAGCGCATATGAACAAAAAATGTTACAAATAAAGATGCTATGAAATGACAAAAATACTTTATTGTGTTTTTTTATTCTTAATAGTTTTTTATAACGTATTTACATATATGTTGAAATAATTTAAAGCCCTGTTTTAATATATGTTATTTTATTTTTATTTTTTTAATGTTTTTTTAATATTTTTTTTACATTTTTTATATGTTTTTTATTTTTTTTTATATTTTTTATATTTTTTTTAAATTTTTTTTATATATATTTTTTAATTTTTTATTTATATTTTTTTTTAATTTTTATATATTTTTTTCATATTTCCTTTTATTTGAATTTGAAAAAAAGAATTAACTAAACGGACGTGGAAATGGCTAATACTGTATCCACTTGGAAGCACTGCCACTTAAAATTCCTCCAAATTCTACTGTCAAAGAATCATTTATTTCTTTAAAACACGGTAGCCCTGTCGCTCAGCTGTTGTTTGGCACAGTACAAACTGTCAATTCATTCATAAATTTTGTGCTAATTTCTTGTTGGCGACGTCAATGCGGGTGTTCATTGTGCATATACATTCTGGTATACAGACAAAGCAATTGCGAAAATTGCAGAAAAAAAACGATATTTTAGTGAAAATTTGTTTAAAAATGCATAAATATAAATATTAGCTTGTGGTTTTGCTAACAGTGCAAGTTTTGTGTGGGGCAGTGCGAAGTGCTGGACTTAACGACATTGGTTTTGTGGTTTGCCTGCTCCAGTAAAGCGTGTGTGGCTTTGTGTGTGCGTGCTAGCTTGCAAATTGCGTGGGCGTTAACAATTAATTTAATTGCAATAATATAGTATAACTGCGTTTTTAGTTTGCACGCTTGACACTTTTTCACTCTGTACAAGTGCGTAAAAAGCTATCAAAATAAGCCAACGAAAGCGATTCTACACCTGTAACTCGTTAATGCTGAAGGCTTTGCTCGGCTCAGAGTCTACAGATTCCACTGAAGACGCAGGCGGTGGCAGCGGTGGCAACGCCAGCGGTAGCGGTAGCGGCAGCAGTGGCGGAGGTGGTGGTGGTGTTGCAGGTGGCGGCGGCGGAGTCGGTGGTGGTGGGGGTAGCATCAGTCTAGCATCGAGTTCTATTTCAAGCAGCTTGAGCGCTGCATGTGGCAGTGTCATTGGCACGGCTGGCAATTGCAATCAAACGACTTGTGGTGGCAGTGTAGGTGGCGCTAATAGCGGCTTTGTCTGCAGTCTCTCCTCCAGTGGTTACTGCAACGTCTGCCTGGCAGGTCTGGAAAAGTGTCATAGCAACACGGGCAGTCGTAAGAGTCGCAAAAGTTTTTCATCGCGCAGCAAAATGTCGCATTCCAATTCGAGTTCAATGCGGGGCAGTAGCGGCAGCAGCTGTCGCAGTAGTGGCGCAGTCTGCATGTACGATGTAGGCAGCTGCAAGTCAATATCACCGGGCAGTTATAGCTTGAACGCATTGAATGTGGACTTTAGTTCCTACACGGCCACACATCAGTGGTCGAAAATGCTCGAATGCGCCGAGTTTGTGGGTGCCAAGTGAGTGTTAAGTCAATCTTTATTGTTCGTTTTTACTAATTTCTTTGTTATTGCAGGCGCAGCAAACACACCGTTGTGGCGTATAAGGATGCAATGTTTGTGTTCGGCGGTGACAATGGCAAAACGATGCTCAACGACTTAATACGTTTTGGTGTGAAAGACAAATCGTGGGGACGTGCTTGTGCTACCGGCGTGGCGCCGGCGCCGCGCTATCACCACTCCGCCGTGGTCTACGGCAGTTCAATGTTCATCTTTGGCGGCTACACCGGCGATATACATTCGAACTCGAATTTAACGAATAAAAATGATTTGTTCGAGTATAAATTTCAGACGGCCATGTGGGTGGAGTGGAAATTCACAGGACGGTGCGTACCAAAAACAAAAAATGTAGTAGTGTGAAATATTTTTTTTTTTATTGTTTTGCATGATTTTAGTGTGCCAGTGCCACGCTCTGCGCATGGCGCTGCTGTCTACGATAATAAGATGTGGATATATGCTGGTTATGACGGTAATGCGCGTCTGAATGACATGTGGACGCTCAATTTATTGGTGAGTTTTATTAGTAATTTAAATACAACGTATTAATAAATAATTATATTTTTTATGCAGGGCGAAAACCATCAATGGGAGGAGGTGGAGCAAAAGGGTGAACGTCCGCCAACATGCTGTAATTTTCCCGTCGCTGTTGCGCGCGACTGCATGTATGTCTTCTCCGGCCAAAGTGGTCTGCAGATCACCAACTCGCTCTTCGAATTCCACTTTAAAACCAAAACGTATGTAAATTTGTATGTAAATAACTGTAAATTTATGAACGAAACCTCTCCCCCAGCTGGCGTCGTATCTCCAACGAATCAGTGCTACGTGGCGCCGCTTCAGCACCACCTTCACGCCGTTACGGGCACACTATGGTGCATCACGATCGCTTTTTATACGTTTTCGGCGGCTCGGCGGACTCCACCTTGCCCAACGATCTGCACTGTTACGACTTGGACTCGCAAGTGTGGTCGGTAATAACGCCCGAGCCGAACTCGGATGTGCCTTCGGGTCGTGTTTTCCATGCGAGCGCTGTTATCGGTGATGCTATGTACATTTTCGGCGGCACTGTTGATAATAGCGTGCGTCGCGGCGATACCTATCGCTTTCAATTCTCCAGCTATCCGAAATGTACACTGCGCGACGATTACGGCAAATTCTTTCACGATAAACAATTCTGCGATATACAATTTATAGTTGGTGCTGAGGAGATAAAAATTTTAGCGCATATCGCTTTTGTAGCGGCGCGTTCGAAACATTTGCGCACGAAAATCTTAGCAGCGCGTGAAGCGCGTCAACAGCAGATGGAAAAGGTGTTCGGACCAGCCATGGATATACGTAGCGCTTTGGTGGGTAGCGGCGGCGCAGATCGCGCGCCCATGCTGGAGGTGCGTTTGGCGCAAGCATCACCGGAAGCATTCGAAATCATCCTGAACTACATATATACGGATAGAATCGACCTGAAGGAGTCGTATAGCAAAAATATAATAATTTTGATAACCGATATATACCAGTTGGCGGGTAGATTTCTAATGCCGCGCTTGGCGCAAGGTTGCATACAGTACTTGGATTTCAAGATCAACAAGCAGAATGTGCTGGAGGCGCTGTACAATGCGGACAAGAACAAGTTTGTTTAGTTACATTTTTATATTTTGACTTACACATAACCTCAAATTATGTGTTGTAGAATACAAATCATCAAGGATCACTGCATGCAATTCATAATAAAGGATGAAAACTACGCAGACGTCGTGCTGTCAAGCGAATTCGGCGATCTAGACAAAGCGCTAATCGTGGAAATTGTGCGCAGGCGCCTCAACCCGGGTAAAATTGTTATGGAAAATAATTTCGAAAAGAGCGAAGGTAATATAATAATAACTTTTTTTAATTTGAGCACAAAAATATGTTAAATTTTAAACTCTATACTTAGGCACCACACTGGAGAGCGACATGGCGGTCTTTCTGGAGTCCACCGGCAAAGAGTTTTGCGATATAAATCTCATACTCGATGGCCAAGCTATACCCGCGCACAAATCCATACTCTCCGCACGCTGCACCTACTTCCAAGGCATGTTTCGTTCATTTATGCCACCCGATAACACAGTGAATGTAAGTATACGCCGTTTTACAGTTAACTTTTCACCACTCGCTACCTTCTTTCTGGCCACTAGATACAAATCGGTGAAATTTCACCCTCACAAGAAGCTTTCCAGTCGCTACTGCGCTACATTTACTATGGCGAAACGAAAATGCCACCACAGGATGCTTTGTATCTGTTTCAAGCGCCCTGCTTTTACGGCTTGTCCAACAATCGTTTAGCCGCCTTCTGTAAATATTCGCTCGAGCATAATATAACGTATGAGAATGTTCTGCAGACGCTGGAAGCCTCGGACATAACGAAAATTTACGATATCAAAGATTACGCCTTGCGTTTAATAGTGAAGGATTTTACGAAAGTTGCGCGTTTGCCGAAGATCGGCGCTCTGTCACGTGAGCTGCTCTTGGAGATTATACGCGCGGTGGCCGATTCGCAAGGCGAGTTTCTGACACGCATCAGTCTCAATACTGATATCTGAAATTTGGTACTGCTATGGCCGGCATTGCAGCTGCTTTTGGCTTGGCTGCAAATAGTCGGTGGGCGTGGCGGTATGGCGGAGGGGCTGGACGGCGCAAATGGTAGTGCTAGTGCTGTGTGTGATGACTGTGAGTGCGCGTGTGAATGTGAGTGCGAATGCGAATGCGGGCAGGAGTGATGCGCGTTGTTGACCAACAACAAAAATGTACTAACAACAACGACAAGTAGGAAACTAGCACACATTAGCCAGTAAAGCCGTACATGTCTATTTTTTTATATAAATTTTATGCAACGTTTTGCACTTGTTGCACATAAGCGCCGCTATTTGGTGTAAATGCAGGCGATAGGTATGCAAAAAAGCAAACGAAAATCTAAGAAACGAAATCGGTGGCCAAATTGCTTCTAAAAATAGTATTCATCATTATTTACGCCCCCTCCCGCCCACTGTATGCATATACGTTTATGCACTTATAGTTAAAAAATAAATGTTTAAAAACATTTGCATTTTTGAGATATCTAAGTATGTTTATCTTAAAATAATGTTCCATAATGTGATATAAAAAATTTTAAAGTTAAACCGTGAAATTTGTTGAAAACCCTAGTTTTAAATCTAAACAGTTGTAGCAATATTATTAAAATATTTTTTCTCCTCTTTTTAATTAATTATATGTTTTATATTAAAGAAATGTATATTTCTTAATTTTTTTATTTGTTTTTTAATTTTTCATATAACTTTTTATATAATTTTTGTATGTATGTATTTTGTATGTCTTTTAATTTTTTTTTATTTATTTAATTTGTTTTTATTTACTTTTTTTTACATATATTTCCTTTTTTCGTTTTTTTTAATTTATTCTTACATTTTTACATGTATTTTGTATGTATATTTAATTTTTATTATTATTTTTTGTAAATTTTGTATACAGACATATGTATGTATGTATGTACATACATATGTACATACATACTTAAATATGTAGGTATATTGTTACATTTTTTAAAAATTTCGTTTTATATTTTTTTTATAAATTTTTTTATATTTATAAATTTATTTATTTTTTTAAGTTATTTAATATTACTTTTTATTTATTTTTTATCAATGCTTATGCAAAATTATTTTTCTCTACTGTTGTGTCTCATTTTTGGAAGTTCAAAATTGGCAAAATTCTCCAATATTTATTAATGAATATACGAATTTTATTATATATTTATATAAAATAATTAACGAAATATATATGTATGTACTTATAAGTGTATGTTTATTTATAAAACAATATGCAAAATGTCTGCTGCAAAGCAACAATCTTGTTAAGTAACAGTTATTGTATGGCAAATCAAGCAAAATTGTTGCTGCGTATTTATGTAGCACTAGCAAAATAATAAAATTCAATAAAAATATATTAAAAAATTATTTAAGAATTTATAAAATTGAAAAATACCCTTATTCATAGTATAATTGCAATTAATTTAAAAAATAGTAATTGAGCATAATTGAAGTTGGCTAAAAAATAAATTATTGAAATAAAAAAAAATAAAAAATCAAATTTTGCAAAACTACAAAAAAAATAAAAAATAAAAAATCGAATTATACAAAATTACAAAAAAAAATAATTTTTTTTACAAAACAATTTAATTTTTCAAAATTACAAAAAAAAAAAGTTAATTATAACAATAAACATAAATTCGGTAAATAATTTAAGTTAAAAACACGAAATTCGAAAAATTATTTAAATTAAAAGTTAAAAAACAATTTACTCATTTACGCTTTTCCAATAACAAATAACATCAAATTAATCTCCAAACCTTTAAACTATTAATTTCAGCTGTGCGCCATCTTTTATACTTATTCCACTAACATACATGCATACTTACAACTATTTCAAAGTTAAATTAATAATACTACGTTAAATGCTTACAAAACTATTGAAAATTAAGGGCTAATTAAATGCTGCTGCACTATAAATGCCACTCAATATTGTTTGTATGTATGTATTTATGTTGATGTAAATGAACGCTCGCATATGTTTATGTAACTGTTGTTTATAGCAATACTGCCGTCACTCCATCGGCTCTTCCATAATGTCCACTGCACGCGTTCTATTCTCCAATTCCATCAGCTCGACTGACCGTTGCAGCATCTCCATTTGTTCACGCATATGCGCCTGTTTGTCTTTCAATGTGCCCGTTATAGGGCGTATGCTGCGGGCAGTGCGCTGTATCTCATTAACTGCCTCAAGCAGCTCCATCAGTTTTACTTCACCCGAATCGGTAGTTTCATTTTGTGCAGTAACGCTTTGTTCAAAGTCGCAGAGGTCTTTATAGATTACATCCAGACGCGTGTTAATGTGATCGGTCTGTGAAGCAATACAAAACAAAAACAATGTACCAGGTACAAATCAATAACACTTGCACATCTGTGGCCGCTTACCCAATCCTCTAGTGACATATTACTGGAGTTGTGCGACATGCCGCTATTGTCTTTAGACATCTTTGCTATTTGTTACCAGCACAAACTTATAGAAACAGTTGCTACTGCGTTTTTTCTGAATTAAAAAGTCAGAACAATAAGTTTTATTCGCTTAATAAAATTAACTACAATTTTTGTGCCGTACGTTTGCAAAATTTTGAACCAAATTACAGCTGCTCAAGATAATCAGCTGTTTAACTGCGCTATTGCCACCTACTGTTACGTGACAAATGCATGTTTAGACTTGTTACGCTAGGTGTCACTGCACAGTAACAACAATTGTCACATTTTTGGCGGATGTTATTAGTGTAATTGCGAGTTTTAAAGCGTTCGGCTGCTTGTGTTAATAAAGTGCATTATTTTTAGTGAAAAAAGTGTTTTATAGTAAAGTTTTCATAGTTTAAAGTGTTTATTAATGTAGTTTAAGTGTTTTTCTATGTGTGTGGTGTATATTATTGAATGTGTAAAGTGTGCAATTAGTTTTCTGTGCGTTTTAAAAATTGCATATCGTCGGTTTTGCAAGTGTGTGCATTTTAGTAATAGAATCGCGTCGGTTATACTCGGTCGGTCGTCCATTTGCAATAATTCTAAATTACACGCTAAAGCTGTCAGCCGTTTCCAATTTATGTAAACTCAAGGTGAGTGGGACTTTTCAATTAACATTTCGCATACAGTGATTATTACAAAAATTTTTCTTCGCATGTTGTCTGATACACAGTTTGAAAAAAACTGTGATGGGTAAACTAAGTCGGTACTGTAGTCGCTATAGGAAAGCCAATTTTCCAGTTGCTGCTTTCGCGGTGCAATGCTAATATGTTTTCTTGTATTAAAGAGTCAAGTACGCTTGCACGTGTAAATGAAAACTATCAACGCTGCTTGACGGGATCTGATTATAATTGTATAAACGAACTATTCGCTTTTTAAGTAAAATATTCGCTAAAAGTACTGACCGTTGCATTATATATACACGATTCGTTCTAATATTCGTCTGCAATAACAAAAACAAGCAGAACTTAAGAAATACCAAAAGGGTTAAATTATTTACAACTGACAAGTGAATTCTTACATATCGTTGGTTTTGCAAGTCTGTGCGTTTTAGTAATAGAATCACGTCGTTATACGTTTAACTTGTTCCGGTGCCGGTCTTCCGTCTGCAAGTATATTGCAACTAAACGCTGCAGCTTTCAGCTGTTTTCAGTTTGGTGGTGCGCACACTCAAGGTGAGTGGGACTTTTCAATTAACATTTTGTATACAATAATTATTATAAAAAATTTTCCTTACACGTTGTTTTATACACAAGTTGAAAAAATTTATATTGTAAAATAATTGCTTCCGGCAGCAATGATGGGTAAATTAAGCTGCTACTGTAGATGTCTCCACCGGAGTAATTTGCTATAATTCCTTTCAAGTTTGTAATTGTGACATACGTACATATACATATGTGTGTATGTATGTGCCATAAAGTGGCTGCTGTTTTCGTGATGCAAATAAAATCCATCATTCCTGATGGATGAGATATTTTTATAATCGTATAAGCGCACTATTCGCTTTTTGTGTAAAATATTCACTGAAAGTATTCACCGATTCATTACATATGCAGTATTCTTTCTAATATTCCTTCTCAATAACAAAAAAACTAGCTGAATTTCGCAATACCAAAAGGGTTAAATTATTTACAACTGACATGTATAACCTTATATATTTTATTCGTTTGTGGAAAGATATTTTAAAATTAACTTCACCCGTAACCTTCACTAGGTGCGTATTAATTTTTTCTGAAAAATTTGAAATGTCATTAACTGCTTTATCAGCTTCGCATAGTCCACACGTATCGCAGGTGTAAATGCCTTCCTCATAATAAATATTTGTTAAATGACTTCCTGTAGTGTTAAGATATTGTCGGACTCTGGAATACATGAAACTATAAATAATGTAACACTTAGTTAGAACCAAGTTTTGAGCAGTTACCAAATCCTATAATGCATACTGCTGCCAAAATGCTGCTGTTGGGTTCAGACATGTTTGCTCATTTTTATGTGGACTGTTTAAAATGCTTGTTTTCTATTCGCCCTCGCATTATTTTAAAAAATCTAAATGTCAACAGTTATATATACATACATACATATGTACTTTTAAATTGTTCATAATTTTTGCGGCGAGATGTGCAAAAAGAATTTTGTTAAGTCAGCTGTTTGGCTGTAGTATTGCCAGCCACTTTCGCATAACAAAGAAGATGTTGAGACGATAGGTGGCGCTGTAATGTAACAAAATTTAAAATTTCGGGTGGAAGTTGTTTAAATTAGTGGTTTTAAAGTGAACGGATGTTGTTGTGTGTTTTAGTGGAAAAGTATATTAAATTATACTTCAAAATTTTTCCATGTTAATTAAGTTTTCATTTATTAACTTGTAGTTGAATGAATGTGATTTAAATATGTATATAGCAATTTTTAATAAAATTTATAATTAAACGGTGACCTATACATTACAAGTTAATTTTCTTTCTAAATCATTTCGAAAGTAATTTCAGCGAACATCTGCAAGTATATGCAAATTACAGTAATTTAATAGAAAGGAATGACAAATTTGGCAGTGCTGCCAAACTGGCTTTGAAATTTCATCTAAACTCCCACAGATGGCGCTGTCTAAGCTCTAAAGGCAATAGGACAGTTATTCACTTGTGAATTTTATTAAGTCGATTTTTTGTTTTTGAAAATTTTAAATTTATCGTTTAATAATTTCTGAGATGTGATTTGTTATTTGTTGGAATTTTTTCACTTAGTGTAATCGGCACCCAAACTTGCAAGTCGGTGAGAAAATTTTCTTTGAATTAGCTGATGAGGTGAACATTTTACATGACCTTCTTAGATATATTCACCAGTTAATTTCGATTTTTTAGCCGCTCTGAAGTGTAATTTTTCTCCCTAAAAATTACGGGTTTTGGGAACTTGCACTTTGTCAAAAATGAAAACTTAACTAGTCCTTCGATAATTATTTTTGGATATTTTGGATCCTTCTATAGCAAAACATTATTGTGTTTTCTGGATTTGAGATAATTTTAAACAGAAAAAATTTTTCTGTTTTCCTGAAGATCGGCTATGAAATACAAAATAAATCGCCGATTATTAAAGTCCATTAGGTTATGTAAATCTACCTTTTTATTACTTTACTATTAATTAATTAAGTAAAATGCTACATTGAAAAATTAAAAAAAATAACTAAAAAAAAACTATTTTTTTGATATGCGGTGGATATAGCCGTTTAATTTCGTAGGCGAAAAAAAAATCTTCATAGTTCTAAAGTTTTTTGGTACGCTAGAAGCTTTTGGATAGGTCAGGATCTGGTGTATTTATTTCCAATACCCGGAATCTTTCTGTAATTTTAGATTATGGGTGGTTTTGTGAGTCCCTAGCTATATCAAGTCCTTATTGTTGCTGTTACAGGCGCAGAAAAGATTTTCAAATAATTTTGAGAAGTGCTACAAAGTTAACAGTTTACAAAGACGCGACCTTCATGGGAACGGTATAATAAAAAGACAAAAATGGTTATTCTATTTTCAGAGTTCCTCACTCAAGTTCTGCAATCGTTTTTGGTTTCCTTTCCTAAATTATCTGAAAAAAAAAATTAAATTGCTTATGTTCCTTAAGTAGTATTCGTTATGATTGCTATATAATATTCGTGTCTGTCTTAAATAGCTCATCTAAAACTTTTCAACTTGCCGAATGCTTATTAGCTTCCAAGCAGCTTCAACTATTGTCTATTGTATAGTTTCTACGCATATGTCTTATTAGAATTTTATGCCTGCGAGCGTTTAACCAGCTAAGCAATCCATCAGATAACGTTTAATACCGATAATTTCCGTTTGCACTATTTCTTTTTAATATCCGCTTCGCCTGGCGTTTACGACCGACCAGCTCCCGTTGTTTTTATAAGTACAAACGCAGACCGCTGACAACCCCTCACCACGCTGTCATGTTATTTAGTAAGTTCCGTTATGCAGTGTAGTGTGAGGGGCACGAATTGACCTTTTTCCGCCCTCACTCACATATCAATTTCATGCCAATGTTGCACTACATAAATTTTATAAACTCTATTTGAGCGTAGCCGTCGCGAGTATAAGGAAAAAAGCGCATTGATAACGAAAAGTGGAAAAAAAACATGTGAAAGATGTCCGAAAAGAAAGAATTATTATGCTTATTAAAGGGCACATTTGTTGTTGGCGCAAATTTAAGAGCATTCATCGGTACATATGTTTATAAAAGCAGCACTAAATTGGCTATCTTTTGGGAGCTGTGGATGCTGGTGGAGGTGTAAAGGGGTTGAGGTGAAAAGTGTGTACTGTTATTCTTATTCTTTTATATTTTTCTTTGGGTCTAGAAAAAAACGTCCAAATTGTTGACCCTTTTCATTAATTTAAAACATTTTCTCATCCCATTATTTCGGTTTGGCAGCAAGATTATTCTTTTGAAGATTGTTTACTTAAGATAAGCTTTTCCTAATATGCCAGCGCTCACTCCCTCCAACTCCTGAAAGGTTAAAGGTTATAAATTTACTATCTTTCAACTATTCATTTCCTTCTAGCCTAGCTTAAAATGAGGTAATTGGTCACAACAGGTCTTTGAGAACATCTCGCTGGCTGACTTTAAATATCATTACTTCGTTACTTTTTGATTCCGACTTTCTAGGTCTTGTCATCATTGTACCTGTAATGAAAGTTTAAGGTAAATTAAGGTCTAAAGTTGACAGAGATTTCATACTTATTTGACTTTTTCCTACCTTTTGGACTTCTTTAAAAATAACAATGATTGCTTCATCTTTTGGGCAGCAATAGCTTGCTTGTTTGATAGGGGCCGTCTAGAGACCAACTTCTGCCGATTGCAGATACTTTTTCATTTTCTAAGATATTTCTCGTGATAATGCTCAAATTTACAGCCAAGTATGGTTTGACCGTCGAACACATATTTTCAGAAGCTCATTTTAGCACTCCTAAGAAATTCTTCATTTGAATGGCGATACGCAGTAAAAGTTCCGAAATTTCCTCAGGTCCAGATCAAGCCACCTCTCTTTTGGTTTTCGATAAGATATTTTCCACCATCTAATTTACTCCGAGCAGCTTCCTTTCCATATTTTGCGAGCTTTTGTACGAGTTTGGCTCTGGTCGATTGAATGATTATATTTGATACAAAAATTCACTTCTATTTTCTGTTTCCAATCACTTTGTTAGACCCAATTGGTTTAGGTTTTTAGGTCTTCATCTACGGTTTTCTAGGCAACCCCTTAATGTATCCTGAGATTTCGCTGCATTAAACTGTCCTCGCACGCATTATATTCTATCAGTCGCATAAAACGTCAAGTAGGGATATAAATACATAGAGTTCAAAGTTGGAACCTTTAAACAGCTTATGAAACCATACTTCTCTCTTTCCCCTAACCGTCACACGCCCCAATTCGGTGATAGCAGTTTTCCATTCACATTTAATACTGTGCTCATTTCTTCATGCTCACTACATTTGAAACCCCAAATAATATTTAAATTTAAACGGCAATTTACTGCTTTGTGTCTCTGTCATTATGTGATATCTGCATTTAATTGATTTGTTTGCACCCTCTAGTCAGAGGAATGTCAGTCCGTCAGACGCACTTTGTGAGGTTAACACAATTTCAGTTTGATTACTCTACGAATTTGCTTAGCAACCCCACCGAAGTCATAGAAACAAAGCAGACAAGGTTCCACGAATTACCAAGCAAATAGCAGAACAATAGATGGAAAGCAAATATTTGTTGACTTATTGTACAAATGTTAATAGTTGATGTTAGTGAAGGCATATTTGCTTTTAATATTCGTCCTAAGTAGGGTATAACACAATTATATTAGAATTTGAAAGTATATACATACATATATGTGGTCGGTAGGCAATAGCAACGATTATGAAGTGATTAAAAGTTAGTTGTCGAAATGCAAAATAAAATTTATGTAGCTTTGAAACTACCAAATGAGAATTGCGCTCATTCTTTCAATTTATATATGAGCACCCCATCGTTTATGAGAGTATAATGTTGAAAATTTTAAACTAAATGTAATATTTAACAGTCCTGAAATTTTTGGCGTTTATTACATATACAAATAGTTTTTTTATGCACAAAGGATGCTCGAGGACCTTGTATTGGCGGGTCGCCTATTGAAGGGGAGCTAGTTTTAGTTTATACCTTTGTTTACATTATTTACATTTAACCAAGACAAGAACCTTTGTTTATATTTTGAGGTCAATGACCCTTTTGTTTATGTTTAGCCAAGTTCACAACCTTTGTTTACATTTTGTCACTGACCCTTTTTTACATTTTACGGATCCCTTTCAGAATTTAAGACTTTTAAATATTCTACTTTAATACCGGAATTTTAAAATTAATGCTTTTCTTGATTTTAGTCGACATTTTTAATTAAATAATCCGGAATTTATTGATTTCATATGCATATTTTATCGTAATTTAGAGATTTTAAAACTAATATGCTTTGCATTTCAATCGACGTTTTCCATCATATTTTCTATTATTAAATATAAAATTCCACAGTGCCAAAATTTCGGGATTACGCCTATATCCGTCTTAAAAATGCTGCATGCATTTACATTCTTGCGTTTACCTAACCTGTGACCCCTCACCATTCGCTCGCTCTAAGCGCAACTCAGCAAAGCGTGAGTGACTTCATTTCTAACACAAAAAACAACAAGAAAATAATTTTAAAAATTTCATATGCCAGAATGGCTCTGCCATTTTTCGTCATTTTACTCGTAAACTTGCAATTGCACGACTTTTGCTGCGTATGTGTTTGTTTCCTGTATGAGGTTGGTCATAACTTTTTCCTAAAATTTTTACTTCGCTTTTTTCATATTTTTATTTTGTTAACGCGTAGAGAGAAAATGAGTGAAAAACTAAAGTTGGTCACAGAAAAGTCAAAAAGCAGAAATATGCGAAATTAAGCAGTTGGGGTAATGCCTACTTTTAGGCGCATACACAAACACTCGCGTACACACATGCGCAGGTACTCAGCAAATCCTCAACGCTGCGCTGATGAAATCTAAGGAAGTGGAACGCTTCATGCGCTTTATGGAGCATGTGATTGCATGCAGGCTGGCAGGCAACACACGCTCAACGAAAGGCTGACGCTTTGCCCTTACATGCATGTGTGTGTGCGTGAACTCTTAAGTAGTTGGCTTAAAGTGGCGTGGGTAGCGGTTTTCAAGTGCGTTAAGCTGTGTTTTTGAGAAATTCGTTTAGTTTGCCAATTTGTTAGTTGAAGCCTTTTAAAGGTAGTTACTCAGGGCAAAATCATTTAATAAAAATTGCCAGGATTTAGTTGCATCTGTATGGCTATAAACATAAATTGAAGCATTAAAGTGTTATTTGAAAAGTTATTTAAATCTGCTGAGCCATTTTTAAAAGCTTTGGAGAAAAGCTTATTGTGGGTTCGAAGCGAAATAAGTTATATACGTAATTTGGAGATTTGATTCGATGAAAGTTGGAAGCTCACTATGTAAAGAAGGTTCATAAAATAATACAATTTAAAAGTACCGGTATCTAACGTTTTTTACCAACTCGGCTGAGTACAAATCTGTCCCTGCATTACTGATCATACTTTTCTACTTAAAATTGTTTTATTCAAATATGGACGTGATTTTTTGAAACCAAAGCCTGTTTTTCACATAACGGTTTTCGTGTTTCATGTTTAAACTAGTGAGCTTTAAAGCACAAATTCGGTATTTACTACGCTCACGTCTGCTGTAAACTCTTTTTATGAGAAAATATTATTTTCCATTCCATATATTATATACATACATACATAGGTACTCATATGCTTGCTTTCCATTAACGCCACATCCTTTTAAGACATCTCTCTATCGCGAACTCTTTGAAATATTTCTTATTAAATCTCTCCACTACCAGCTTTTGATTGAATTTCTCCAATAACTATAACTAACACGTACAAATGCATACGTAGCACGCTTCCGACTTAATTCAATTTGTGATAATAAAATTTCGTGGCATACACACAGGCGTAAGCACACGGTTGCGGCGGCGGAACGCGCAAGTGCAATAAAATGCCGCTATAAATGCGCCACATTTATGATTTTTCGGTTAGTCGCTATTTTCAATAGCTTTTCAGTTATACAATTTACCACACAAACACAGTCATGCAAGCACTCACTCACACATACACTTATAAGCTGTTAATATGGCGCTCTGTAGCTCTTAAGCTTTCTAAGCAACCTTTTTAAACCTTATGTTGAGCTAATGTATGTACAATATGTTTGTGTGTGTGTAAATGAAATCAAGCAGTCATATTTTACTACCTGTTCACACCATAAACACACACACATGCACAGCAACGAGTGCCAGCCACTCAGCCATGAATGTTTGTGCCTTCGAAATTGTTGTTAACACACAAGCAAACATATAATTTAATACAAGTATATGTATGTCAGGATACAACGGTATATCCTGATTTGTTGTTTTTGTTGCTTTTTTGGTTGTTGTATTATTGGCCTTGCATTTGACAGTTGTTAAAAGCACGTGTGAAAGGCGTAAAATCTCATTAACAATACAAGTGTTGTTTGGTCATGTTGTTGCTGTTGTACTGGTTGTAGCTGTAAATAGCAGTGAATTAAATTTTATGCTCTCTTTTATGTGTCTATGCGTTGTGTAATGTGATGCAGAGTGTAAAAGTGCGCATATGAATTTATATTTTATTGCCTTATTTCGAAATTCATCGAAAATTTTGTGTTTTCAATTGAAATTTTGGTAAAATAAAATTGTATTTCAACTCTTTGTAGGTGTGTTTAACAATTACCTAGTAGATTTTGTAGAAAAACAAGTAAACCTTCCGTGGCTAGAGTTCTCTTTAACTGGTAAGAAGTTTTTGTTCCTAAGGAGCTAGCAGCAGCTTTCTTCTTTTAAGGTTTGGGCAGCATTTGTGTCTCTGCTGTGTCCAGTAGCCTTAGATACTCGTATTCCTTCTTCTTATTTAAACGGTGTGTTGACTCTTGGGCCTTCGTTGGCTATCAAAAGCCTTAGATATTGTAGTTTCTTCTACTACTTCTAAAATTTTGTTGACTTTTGATTCGTCAGGGGCTATCAGTAGCTTTCTTCTACTAAGATTTGGCCAGATTTTGGCTCTTTGCAGCGCTTAGTAGCCTCAGATTTTGCTTCTTCTTCTTCTTATTTAAAAATTTAGTTAACTCTTGGGTCTTCAATGGTTGTCAATAGTCTTAGATATTGTAGTTTGTTCTATAACTTCTGAATAGCACGCTCAATATTGACTTGTAAAGCTTGAATAGACTCTGGTTTATTGCTAAAGACCAATGACTTCAAATAACCTCACAAGCAGTAGTCTAATGGTGTTATGTCACAACTTCTTGTAGGCCATTCAATGTCAGAATTTCTAGAAATAATCGAATCTGCAAACTTTTCTCGCAATAATTTGGTTGTTGCACGTGCTGTGTGGCACTTAGCCCCGCCTTGTTGGAACCAGCTAATGTCAAGATCAACTTCTTCCAATTGCGGTCATAAAAAGTTAGTTATCATCGATCTATAACGCTCTCCATTGACAGTAACTGACCAGTAGCCAGCTTCATTTCAAAAGTAGTACGAACCAAGCCTGATCTTATTCTACAAATCCCTAAACTAATTCGTTTTCGCAAATGTCCTGGCTGTCAAAATCCAGTATCTCCAGTTACAACAATTGAAACCTCTCCTGTATCATTGTTCCACATCTTATTCTAAGTCATATTTTATTCTACTAATCCTTAGAATAACTCGTCTCCAGTTACATACAACGATTAAACTATTTACTGTAGCATTGTCATACGGTTAAAGAATTTCAAGTGACATCTTAGTCGACAAATCTATAATAATTCTGTGGAGAAATTCGTTCAAGGTGTCTGCATTAGGCCTTAGGGTTTATGGTTTGGTATTAATTGAAGGATTAAGACAGATAAAGGAATCTCCTTTTGATTTGACAACAAAATACAAAAATTCCTTCCACTTACTCCTAGTAATGGCTTAGCAAAGCTCCGGAGAGTCTGATCTCTTAACATGCAAATTTAGTTTATGACTATTTTGAAATGAAGTGTTGAGCTCATGCATTATCCTTATTTACTATTTAGAATTATTGAATTAGTTGGTTATGCAGTCCTAACCTCTCCCTTGCATATAGTATGTTCTAACTTAAACCGTCATTCCTGTCGTTATGGCCTAGTGTCAACAACTATGAATTGCGTCTCTGCCTTAAATGTGTTCGCAGAATTTTTTGTAATAACTAAAGTCCCTCGGCAGCTAATAGTACATCTCACAGTGTGTTTTCGCCCTAAATTCTGCTCATAAAATCCTTCGGTCGTTCACAGCTGCCTTAAGACTTGTAGGTATTCCATTAGTCGCCTAAAAGGCAGGAGAAGATTTACCGAAAATCTTAGATGAAAAGATTTTGCAGTATTGTTGCGACGACGTCTAACGATCTGAAACTGGAATTTGGAAAAATGTTTACGTATATGTATCACTACAGTACACCCTTTCGTTCTTTTTATATATTTATCTTATTTTCCTTCCCATTTAATTTTTTTCTTATTACTGTCCGCTAACCGCCTATCATCAAAATTCATTAGCGTAAAATTGTCGCAATAACAGCCAGCGCACTTGAGAAGCATAATTGCGTTGCATAAGTATGCTCAAGAGTCTCCAAACACCCTAGCAATCACGTTGGTTGACATTAAGATGTTATGATACTGTTATTTTTTCGACAAACTTTCGCGGGTTGCACATTGTTGCTATACATTTCTGCCTTTTTCATTATTTTCGGTGATTCCTCTATATTTGGTATTCTTAGGCTTCTTTCGTCTCACTTAACGCTTATTGCTTATCGCTGTTTCAGATATTCGCTGTTGCTTTACCTTTTCATTTGTCAACTTTGCACCTAGTGACCTTAAAAATTTTTACCTTTTACTTTACTTTATTTACCTTTATATTTGTTTATTTTTGTATCTATTAACGGAAAGTATCATGTTTCAAATGAAAACACTTCCTTCCCGTTATTATTGCTTGCCAGCCGTAGTCAGAAAGTGCTAAATATTTATGAGTGCAACCCTGTCATTAGCGCTTTTATTATAAATCAGATAACCTATATCTGTAATGATAAGTGACATGGCAAAAGTAGCGCGTACATCCAGGAGAAAATGAAAACAAAGTGTCAAATAAGTTTTCGTGCTAATTTAATTGCAACGAAAAGGCTAAAAATATCGGATATATTTCGGTTATACCGCTTAAATTGATAAAGATATATTGTTTGCAATAAACTGAAGAAAAGGCTGAATAGCCATTGAGAACTCAACTGAGCAACCAAGCGCTTACAATTGTTAAGATAACACTCGGTATGGAAAATTTCAAATCATTGCTGCTGCTTCGACTATTACATTTGCCCTCCAAGCACACTTGGCAATCCTGCAACGCGTCCTCACCATATTTTGTTCCTAGCAGCTCGCAGGCGGTCCGTTCTGCAGGCACTGCAATGCAGCCTTTGTTGATTTGCACTTTATTTTCGCCTGAAAAATTAAAAAGAACATAAAGTAGTGTGTAAAATATAATGAAAAGACGCTTTCCCAGATAAAAGTGGTGAACGACATATCAACGTGGCAGTACTAAGTTGAAACTAGTGACTGATATCTGTGTGATGGACGAATTCCGGATCCAAATGAATGCATTGATAAAGATACACTAACGAAAAGATAGTGGAATTTAAGTTCTAAGTTCGAAACTTCAGATTTCACAAAAGAGCTAGTGGGTTTCTGCCTTTTCTCTGATAGAGCAAAGGCAGATCGAAGTCATGTAGTCTATCAAACAGGCCACAATTTCAAAAACTTCGTACTGATGTACGAATTACGTAAATAACGGTTAACGTTTTGCAAAATTCAGAAGAGCAATATTTGATAAAAATAAATTCAGATATCAATACATCTAGTTCATAACTTCGAAATCGTCTTACAATACCCCACAAATTGTTGAAAAGATAACTTCAAAATATAAACAAAGCATTACTGCCCCAATTAGAGTTCATCCATCGACTAATCTTACCTTTAACGCGTACGGTGTAACATTTATAGGTTATGTTTACTTGCTTCAGTCCCGCTACATGCCTTAGTTTACTATATTTGTTGAGTAAAAAGTCTGTAGAAGTTTGTTTAACTAGGAATGGCTTGGACAACTGGATGCCATTGATTGTTGTTTCCTGAGTAGCACCAAGCTTTCCGCGATAAGTCTTCGAGCGTTTGCGGAACTCTTCGTCAGAATCGGCATAATTGTTACCATCATCTTCGTCTGAGTATTCCTCGGAAATAATAGCCTCGTTCGGCGCATTATTTACAGTTGATGTAGCATTGGCATTTGTCGATGTTGTTGTCGCATTTGTTTGAGACTCTGAAGTACCATTAAGTTCAATCGCATCGCTTGTTTCATTGCCTGTTATAGTGGCCGTCAAATTTGTCAAAAGCGTAGCTGTGGTAATATTTTGCAGTGTACCGTTAAGATTTTCAGCCAGTTCCATTATTTCAGGAATCGTCAAATTGTCTTGCTCTAATATGGAAGTAGAATTCATGAAGTCACTTCCCAATGTCGAATTTCCTGTTGTCGTTAGGTTCCCAGAATCCACTGCTGAAGAAATTTCTTGTGCTGATCCATTTATTCCTATGGTACTTTCCAATATTTGCGTCTCAGTGGTTATATTTCCCGAACTTACAGCTGTTGTATTAACTTCTGTGGTACCATTAAAAGCTACGGAACTGGTCATGGATTCTGTAGTTGTTACATTGCCAGAAGTTAGGGCTGTTGTTCCGTTAAGTCCCACAGAACTCGCGGTTCCATTTTGCAATAACGATGTCCCGGCAGTAAGACCTGCTGTACCGTTAATCTCCATTGAATTCGAGGTTCCGTTTTCTAATACGGTTATTGTATTGTTTTGTATTGTACCATTCAGCCCCAAAGAACTCGTGGTCTCATTTGCCAATATTGGCGTAGTTGTAATTGTTCCGTTTCCAGAATTGGCCTCATTTTCCAATATTAAAATCTCTGTTGACGTTACGTTGTCAGAACTGAGTTTCGTATTATTGACTGTTGTTGTATCACCTCCAAAATTTAGGTCAGTTGTGTTAATTTGTATTGTTGCATTAAGTTCTTCCGAGATCAAGTTTTCTGTACCATTGAGTTCCAAAACCTCAGTAGCCATGCTGGTAGAATTTACGTTTACCGAAGTATTTAGAGGACCTACATCAGTAGTCTCGACTGCAAGGGTGATGTTTTCAAAACTTTCACTCCCGGGTGCTGCTGCCGAGGTAGCATTGGGAGTTGTGACAAATGTAGTTGAGTTCAAGAAAGTTTCGTTTGCAGTTGCATTCAGTCCGAGCATATCAGTAGTATTCGTGAAAGTATTTTCTTGTAAAGTGGTAGTCAAATTAACCGGTTCTGCTAATTCGCTTTCGTCGTCCGTTGTCTTGGAGGTCTCATTGGTTGTAATCGCAGTGGCGTTGGCTACCAAAGTTTCCTTTTCTCCACTAGTTCTGTTCGTTGTTTCTCTGTCAGGCTCGTTGTAGATTGGCGACTCTGCGCTCTCCCGTTCCCACTCCATATCCTCATAAGATTCCATGGAGTCAATAGCATTCGGAATACTAACTGTAGTTAAGTTTTCTTGAACTGCAATAATCGTGGACGTCACATTCTCAAAATTGGCTGAGGTGACTGCAGTCGTCGTTGAGGTCAGGTTCTCAAAGTTGGCTGAAGTGGTATTTTCGTTTATTATTGTTGTGGTTGTCATCTGTGTTGAGCTGATGAGCGCAGCGGTCTCTGCTGTTGTCTGAACTATTGGGTCTATTAATTGTAACTCCCCAAGAAGTGCACAGGACACCAATTCGCCTTCATTTTCCTCGCAATCTTCACATACGTAGCACTGAATGTAGTCAGCATTGGCTGTAAGGAAGGTATGAGATTTTAGAGGAGTTAACTAAGATAGTAAGGGTTTACTGTATAAAGTAAAGTTACTCTAAGTATTTTACTCTTCGATCTTTGGTTTGGGATACTAATAGAACAAGAAGTGTTCTTAGCTAGGATTTGTTTAAAGTGCTTTCTTTCTTTGTCAGTTAAAGAGTCATCTGTTTATGACAATATTCCTGAGAGATCTAGAACTTTTTTAATTTTGATGTCAATTGTCGTTTCTTTCGTTAGCTTATTAACCTTTTATACCTTTGGAAGAGTTCGCAAGTTTAATAGTAAATGCTCAAGATATTTGAAATACCTTAATTATGGTTGATATCAGAGATTTTTTATGAAATTTTTGGAAATACCGTTTTCGTGGAGGGGCTTGAAAAAGGGAACTTAGGAGACATGGATACTTCGGTGAAAAGCTGCGAGTTTTGAGTTGATATGACTGGTTCATACGGCAAGATGTGATAGATCTTAACCTGATATATTTATCGTATGTAAGAGTAAGAAGGTGCTGATCTAATGGCTTGACTACGGTTAAGCAACTCGAAAAGACCCCACTTGATAAGACTGCCTTGGGAGTCTGTGGATTTTTCTGCTTCGGAGAAAAGTGCGGTATTTATGTCGAAAATAATCATCTAGGAATTAATTGTTTGTCGGAGTCTGAGCAAAGAAACAAAGAAAGAATAAATGGAAAGAGTTGAAATTGCTTCTAAACTGGTTCCAATGTCGCATTAGAGCCTTTGTTCGGACTGTCATTCGTTTTTTACAATATTTTGTTCGCATTAATTTGCCTAATTGAAAATAATTTTGTTTATACCCTCTTTATTGCCTTGACTAAGGCAATTTATTTAATGAGTGTAAAGAATTTCTTCTCTTGTACTTCACCACAATCTCTTATCTTTTGCAAAGATAACTGTTATCAATGGTGAACGAAAATATCTTGTATTTTTTCAAAGATCTCATTCAAATATCGATTGCCAATAAAAAAATTCAGTTTTCCAGTATGTTGGTATATTTTTTGACTCACCTTTCTTCAAGAAAATTAGTAGAACGACAAAATATGTATGAAATTTCATTTTAATGCTTCATGCGGTTTGCAAAGTGTTGCACAACAATTAATTTTTTTTTAGTTTGAACACGTTGCACAGACTTTTTTAATATATTTATATATTTTATAGTTCTTTATTATATAGTTATTAAGAATTTAATGTTTCATTAAATCAAAATCTATTGAAAACGTTTTATTTTTTTTATTAAAATGTAGCATTTTATTGATAGTTCAATTATTTATAATTTCAACTTTTTTTTATATTTTTTTATAAATATTTTCTTAATACATTTTTTGGTAAAATATTTTTAAATACTTTTTTTAAGACTTTTAGTATTCTGCTTAAATTGCTTGAATAATTTTTCCGCTTCCACTTATTATTTTATATAACGTTTCTGCACTGAATAATTATGTGCATCCAGCAGGTCCATTCAGTTGGCACTCACTAAAATTCCATCAGTTTTCCATCACCAATTATTTCCAATTTTCACAATTGCCATTTTTATCTTAACGAAATGACACATTATTTTATCTGCTTGCTTGCGAGTTTGTTATTTAACATCACGAACTGATAAAATTGTTCCACCGTTGGACAGATGTCTCATTTTGCCGCGGCTGTGCCCTATTGCTGCTTCACTAATGTCGGCGTTGTAATCAGCGGTGTTTCTCTTGTCGAATGATTGCTAGTTACAACTCGGCTAGAAAGTGAAGTAGCCTCAGAGATTCAGCGCTATTTATGAATAATATTTCTAAAATTAGCGGCGCAGGAAGTTCAATTATGTGTTATCTTTCATCATGGGGAATATATTAAAGTGAAAAAATATTGGAAAATGGCAAATTTAAACTTATAAATTTTGATTGAAATCATCGCAAATAGTCTGATTACTAGGTTAATCTATTATTCCTTCAAGCTAGCTTAAATACCTGAACAGGTTGCAACTCTGTATTAAATATATTTGCGTTTTCTAAAGTTTTCTTCATTTCATTTCGTATGTTATTAATTTTGCTTCAATGTTATATTAATATAATCTATTATGGTGTTAATTTTTTCTGAGTTGGTTACTATGTTTTAAAAAAAATATGGCAACCCTATACTACAAAATATATAATGAAGTCGTGTTTTATTAAAAGATAACCCCTCATACAAATTATTTATTTTGTACTCTTTTTTATAGATGACAACTCTATACTCAAAAATTTGTAATAAATTATTTCTTTAGTAAACAAATTTTTCTTTCTCCAATTTTTGAATTTTTTTTTATTTTTTACCCTGTTTTAACTGGGTCAACCCTATACTCAAAAATTCTAATGAAGTCTTTTTAAGTTAGAAAATTTCCTTCATACTATTTTTTAATATTTTTTAATTTAAAATCTTGTATACATATGGCAACCCTATACTCTAAAATTTTTAATAAGTTCTTTTTTAATAAATAAATTTTCCTTCTTCCATTTTTTAGTCTTTTTTATTTTAAAACCTGTTTTACATGTGGCAGCACTATTCTCAAAAATATGTTATACAGTTTGTTTAGTAAAATATTTTCCTTTATACAATTTTTTAAGTTTTTATATCATATACTTTCTTCTATATATGTACATGTGTATGTATATGGCAACACTGTATTTAAAAATTTGAAATAAAGTCTTGTTTTCAGTAAAGTATTTTCCTTCTTACCAGTTTTGTAATAAACTTATTTTATATTCTGTTTCTACACATGGCAACCCTAAATTCAAAAAATTCCAATGAAGTACTTTTTAGTAAAAAAAATCCTCCATACCAATTTTTTAATTTTTTTTATTTTGTACCCATTTTTAAATATGGCAACACTATGGTCAACATTATTTAATATAATCAGTTAAACTCAAAAATTCTAATAAAGTCTTTTTTAATAAAAAAAATTCCTTCTCACTAATTTTTTATTTTTTTTTATTTTATACCGATTGTACATATGGTAACTCTATACTAAAAAATTAAAAACAAATCTGTTTTTAGTAAAAGATTTCCTTTTATAGAAATTTCTTTAATTTTTTATATTCCAGACAATTTTTTTTCATATGGCAACCTTGTACTCAAAAATATGTAATAAATTCTTTTTAGTGAAAGATTTCCCTTCATACAATTTTTTTAATCATTTTTCATTCATTCATTCATACCCTTTTTTACATAAGGCAATTCCATATTAAAAAAATTTCGACAAATTATTATTTTAGTAAAAGCCTTCCCTTCATACCAATTTCTGAATTTTTTTATTTTATAACTTCTTTAAATATATTATACTTACACGGCTTTTAAAGCAACAAATAGTGGGTTTACGGTAGTTTTCGGTATATTTCTATATTGGAATCCAGATCCAGATCAAAGATGTTGGATTTCTCTACTGTACTATCAACACAAGTCACGAATTGTTAAAATCTTTAAAGCTGCGAGCTCAAGTACTTGCAACAAAATCTCAATTCTTCTAACATTTTGCAACATATTTAGTTTGCTGCTTGAAACACTGCCGACCAAACGTAAAAGTGACCATTAATAAAGGCAATTAGTTGAGTGAAGAGTGTAAAAATAACAAGTGACAGTGCCATCTCTCATCAGCTCAACAGCCACACTAGAGCGGGCACTTGACCACAGCTGTGTAGAACTGTCTACAAGCATATATAATATGTCCACCCTTCTTCCGAATGCAGCTGAACTAGAAGAATATGAACACAAACTTACCTTTCCCCAAACTCAAACCTCCTGAGCAAACGCCCACAGTCAACGACGTAGCTTCAGCGCTTGCATGCACTTCTGAGCCCTTTCCTTGCGCCCAGTGGCTATTAAACACTTGTACCTAAGTGTTTCCGCTATTGTCGAGCGGTTGCTCGCTCGGCGCAGACGAAAACCAATATGACAACAACTATAAATTATGAATGTCGTGCAATTCATTATCAAACACTGAGTGTTGACCATTAAGCGCGGCGTGTAAACAGAGACGCGTGTCATTACATACGAGACACACACATATGAATATATTTACAGCTAGCTCACAGCAAATATACTTACTGGACCTTTGTACACACTAAGCGCTGTAAAAGCTGAGCACTTTCTTGAGCAAATATATTTTAAGTGCTTTAGTGCAGAAAAATAAATGTGTCGTTATCGGTAATGTCGAATTGGAGTAGAAAGCATTTATACACTTTGTTTTACTTTCATCCCGTTGATCTGCTTGCTTTATGCTGCTCCAAGCGTTCGTCAATTGAGTTTGAGACCGTTAAGCTACGCTAGTTACGAGTATTTCACTCGTCAGTTAATTGTCATTGTTTCCGAACGAAGTCTTCTTGGTATGTGGTTGTTGTGTGTTCAAGTTTTCGTCCAACAACATGTCTTAATCTTTCACAATTACTCATCATCCATAGCTGCCGCTTCTGAAGCTGGTTTCTTCTGTAAGTTTGATTGCTTTTCCTCTAAGCTTTTGCCTGGTCACCTGTTTCCTATAATTGTAAGAACTCTTCGTCGCCAGAAACTTTCCTTTGCAAATAACAGATGCTTATAGTTTCTAGAAATCACCCACGGATTCATTGGATTTTTTTTTTATCTAGAATTATCCTTTATGTCTTCGATGAGGGCATTTTAAGTCACAAAATTATATATTCGTTAGTCTAGACACTTTAGAATTTCAAATTAGTAGTATTACAGGTAGTTGATTCTCGTCTCTTCCGAAGTGAATTGCTTTCAAATTTCGAGATCTTTTATAGTGGCTACTAATATTCACTTCGTACTTCAGTCGGGGAATAGTTTTTACTTGGTATCAGAAAGCTTTTAGACCTCTATGGTTTCAAATGGGCAAAGTTTCACACAAACGTTTACAGTCGGGAAATACATAGTCTTGTTAGTTATAAAAATCTCTGACAGGTTTTTGGATTTTTTCGACTCTTGACCGGACGTTAAAAGTTTAATTAAAATCGAGAACATTTTAACCAAAGTGATCTACGGCAAATTTTGGGTCTACTCGTGGGAGTGGCAAAGAGAAAGTTCGTTGAAAAAGTTGCTTTTTGAGAAATAGGTTAATTTTATAATCGATGATACCAAACCTGGGTCTCTACAACGAGAAGAGTATCTATACTAATTCTAAAGATTCTCACGATCTATTTTAGAGTACAATAATTCCGAATCACAGCCACATACTCATATCTATTTAAATTCGTAAATAGTGTGAGAATTACAAAACGAATAGATCACGCGAATGAAATTTAAAGCGTTTAAGCCACACAACTTAATCAGTGAATGTTGCATTCCATTAAAATACTTAGCCATATTTCAATTGGTTTACCAAACACTTGAAAAAAGGCACTTTTTTCGTCTCCTCCTGGCTTATAAGCGACAAAGGCACTGCAGTTGACAGATTTTTTACGACTATTCAATGGCAATCATGCAGAAATATTGATTTATTTCGCATAACAACATAAAAATTAATATGAAAAATACAAAAATTGTATGAAAATTGTTTGGCGCACAAAAGTATGCAACACAATGTGGTAAGCCTGATAGCATATGTGAATGCACAGCAATTCAAAGCAAATCAAGTGTAACTTGCTTGTCCACAACAATTGCCAGACCCAAGCGAAATTGTGGCAGGGGAACCGAAGGGTGGACTATATATGTATGTATATAGTGTATGGATGGTGAGGAGTGTGGGTGTTGAGCAGCGTTTAGTGGCAAGGAGTGTTTACGCGTCGAAAAATAACAAGCTTAAACTAAACTGAAGGCAAATTGTGGTACCATAACAACAAATACGACGTGCATAAGGCTTGTATGTGGCAGGTTGCCTTTTTAAATGCATACTTTTTGGCGTTTACTACATGAAAATTTGAATTGTTTGCTGTGGCTTTACTATTGTGAAGCATTTTGCGCTGCTGCGGTTGTTCCTGCTGTACTACACAGTTACAGCTTTTATAACTTGACGAGTATTTGGTTGTAAATATTTCTTTGTAACGGTAATTTTTAATTTTGTGCGCGCGCTGCACTTGACGTACAACTTTTTAATTGGGTCTAGCCTCCTCCCCTCTTAATATACTTTAGTAATGCTACAAGCGCTTAGCAGTTTAGTGCTTACAGCTTAACAGTTTTATATTCGTACTCCGCCAAGATGTAGGCAACACAATTTCGTTTGGCAAACATTTTTAAATTCATTAGCTTCACAAGAAATGTCACAATTCACAGCTGTTGCTTTGCTATACAGAAATACGCGCTACTCTATGATTTTCAATTGTAGCATTAGCTAAAAGCTTTTACGCCAATAAATATGCTATGCGATTTATGTGCTTTTTATGCACAACAAAAAGCAAATGAAAAATTTTCAAACAATTTTACAACATTTTTATGCCGAAATCCGCAGCTGTTGGGCACATCAAAAGCGCAGAAGCAAGCTACCGGCAGCCCGCGTTCCCTTCCGGCCGGTCAGACAGACACGCTCGCTGGCATTGTCTTCAACGCTTCAATGTGCCCAAAGCTGACGCGTCACAACATTGTGTTGTTGATGAAAATCCGAGCTGTGCCGAAAACACAAACGAACGATCGCCAATTGCCACTGCTTCCCTTGCCGCTGTACACCAGCTTCGCCGGCAAACCAGCGCAGATATGTATGTTTGTGTGTGATAACTTGCGCGTAAAGACATTTAAACTGTCAACATTTGTCAATTTACAGTGAAAACGCTGACTGCGCGCCAGCAACAATCTAATTAATACGCACAAGCAGACATTTTATTACGTTGTAAAATTCAATTTCGTCGCTTTCATTGAAATATTTCGTACAAATATGATTTTCAAGTTTATTTTGATCTTTTTTTTACATAAATTTTGACATAATACAAACGCTTGCTCTCTTGCAAGGCCAAAGCTATAAACTCTTCCAGCGATTTCACACACATTTGCTGTTATGCATTCAGGCGCTTAAGCTTCGTCGACATATTTCCCACATGCCAATCACTCTAGCGGCTTCTGAAGCGATCAGCTCGACTATGAGCGTCGCATAGCGTCATCTGGTAGCAGCTGCAACGTCTTAGCTCACTGCATGTAATTATTTATAGCATACAATTAGGCGTAGCGGAAACACTTAAATAGCTACTAGCCGAAATTGCAAGTTGTTGCTGCTGTAAGTACAATTTACCCCTAAAGCTATGCTATGTCAACTGCAATTAGCCGTAATAATGGTAGATTTTGCATAGTAAGCAGCCTCGTCGTTATATGAAGGGCGCGCAGCGATGCCAGAGTGCATGTTGCGTGTATGTGAGAGTGAAGTACATGCATATCCAGTGTAGTTGTAGCGCATTGCTCCAACATGCCGTCGTAAGTAGCGCAGGATTAGGCGCCTACAAATATTTTGTTGCTAAATTTATGCGCTTATTGTTGTTGTTGCAAACAAATGCATATTTAAATATGCATACATACACAAATTCATGCAAAGCCCATAAAGTTAGCCTAATTTACGGCGTAAGCAGCTGCTAGCAGTTAAGTCGACGCGTAAGCTATATTTGATAGATTGTATGCTCGTGTGACAGTTATGGATATATTTGCCGGCATACATACATACCTGCAAATGTACATATGTATGTATGTGCATACTTAAATTGTAATTCTTACATAACAAGGTTGGGCTACAATATTGCGTATTAGAGCTTGCTGTACTTTAACATCCGGTATTAATTGCTTACTACACATTCACTCAAAAATGTTCGTTTCCATTTATTACAGAGCATAAATTTCAGTAAACTGATTCTCATTTGACAAAAAAATAACACAAAGGCATGCTGTACAAATATTCTTATGCTTCAAAAACTATGTTTTGAAGAAAAAAACAAAATTTCCCTTTTGGGAATTTTTTCTAAAACTGCTTTTTTCAATTAAAGTATTTCTGGTAGCACATAGTCATAAATACCGCAGATATTCTTGAGACCAAAATGAAATTTCCCCTAAAAGAAATTTTTTTCAACTAATTTTTCTTGCAAGTTTTAAATTTACCATACAAAAAAGTCGTATATTTGTATTCCTATATTTTAGGAGCTAAGTTTTGAAGCATAAAATAAAATATCCTTTTTGGGGAGTTTTTCCAAAAATTCAATTATAATCAATAGTACATAATCATAAATATTGCAAATATTTTTATACAGCAATTTCCCCTCTATAATTTTGTTTGTACAATTTTTCAATTTAACCATTCATATTATGAAGGAAATAGTTTAAAATTCGAATATGTTAGAGTTTGAAAAGTATTCTTAAGGGATATTTCTATGAAGGTAGTGAAATTATTTCATAAATGTGTGGCAATCGTTCAAAAGTTGTTTATAAATGCACTTTTGGTGCAAAAAAAGAAAAATTCCCTTTTGAGGTAAATTATTTAAAAAAGGAAATTCTTTTAAAAGCCGGTTTTGGGCCAGTATAAGATATTTAAATAATATCCGCGCTTATACACATATGTTTGAACATATGCAGATTTATTATTTAATTTTCGTTACCACAAAAAGTCCGTAGACTCGCATTTTCATATGCATTCTGAGTAAATCTCTTAATACCTTGAAACAATTGCTTACCGCTTGAGTATATTTCCCTGTGTTTACATGCAAGAGGATAACCTGGAGTAAGTAAATATAAAGTAAGCCGGGTTAAGGTGCATTCACTGCTTCTCTTCTCTACTTCTATGTATAAGTAAGGCACTGCCCTTACAATCATACATTGTACTTGTATTTATGATTCTTCGTCATATACCACTAAATAAAGTTTAAAGGAGATTTATCTACTCTCCTCTCCCTTGAATGAGCACAGCCAGAAATTGCTTAAAAAACTTCCATTGTCCAATCATTGAAAACTTTTTTTTCAAATAATAAAATAGTTGAAAAATTAAATATTCAGTAGACTCCCGTTTTTTCGATTGTCTGCAACATTGTCGTCATGGCGTTTCACGCAAAATTCATTTCACTTTTTAATTGAAACTACATGCAATAAAAATGGAAATAATTCAACTTTGAGCAACTTTTATTACACTGCATAAAATTGAAGCGAGCAAATTGAAAATTGTACATAAAATGTATGCAATCAGCTTTTCATGGCTAACGGTGAGGTAGTAAAAAATAACAGAGAGAAAGCAATGATGTGAAAAGGTGCAATAAAGTGCGTAATTAAAGTTGATGAATAAAGGTAGGAAGAGTAGTTGAGTTAAAATTAAAAGAAGAGAAGAGAGATGATGTTTTGACTGAGATAAAAAGCATTATTTTCATATAAGTTTTCTTGCATGTTTAAAAAGTAAATTTGTAATTTAAAAAAATACATACATGCATATGTATGTATGTATGTATATGTACATATAATCTACTTAGTGACATATATACTATGTATGTATGTATACAATTTTTTTTACAAAAAATGCTTATATAAAGTTGTATAATATGATAATTAATATAAATATTAATTTCTAGTAGAAATTTAAAAAATCCCTTTCGGGAAATTTATTTATATGTAAGTGCGTTTTCTAGCCAATATCATTTTCTTTTACAATATTTTTAATAACAAACATGTTTTTTTGATAGAATACTAAATATCCCTTTAAGGGAAATTTTTTCGCAAGTGCGTTTTCTAGCCAATACCCTTTTTTGTACAATGTTTTTAATATGAAACATGTTTTTTGATAGAATACTAAATTTCCCTTCAAGGAAATTTGTTAGGAATTGTTTAAGCAACATTATTTTGTGTTTAAGGTTTAAGTTTGAGCAAAATAATAAGGTGTGCAGAATATCTGAAAAATTTCCCATTTGGGAAATTTGTTAAAAGTGGGCTCTACGCACGTGGCACTTGAGACTACTTGTAAATAAATATATGCGCCATAAATTGTTTAATATTGAAGGTAATTTTTTATAAAAAAAAGCAAACATTTAATTTTAATATAGTAAACTACTAAATAATATAAAATAAAATTAAATTGTGGTTTAATGCATTTTACGTACTTAAATACCATCTCAACATCTGCACTGAAGTCCCTCTTTATAAAATCTGTCAAAATCACAAAGAACTGTCGCGAATTTAATTATTATCAATGTTAGTGACAGCATTTTTTTACAATTTAACCATATAAAAATATTGTTCCAAAATAAAATTGGTTGAACGCAAATGTAATTAAAAACCTGGCAAAAGTCGTGCCTTAAAAATATAAAAAACTGCAAAAAGTAATTTAATTAATAATAAATAAATTGGTTATGAGGTAAAAAAATGCTCAGTCAATGAAAAAAATTGGTTAAAAAAATTGCTATGAAAACATGAAATCAACAACAAAACTCGCACACAACGCCGCTTAAGTGAACTGCCATTTTCAGACTCACCTGTGAGTTGTGGGGGAATTTCGGCGCAAATTCGCTTTCAACACAATTTTTTATCGCTTTGCTTTGATATTTTTTTCTTTAGCTTTTTTAGCGCTTTTGCAATTTTTGCACTATGCGTTTTTGCTACTATACTAGCAAATATTGACATTGCCATCGAATGAACGTAGTTGGCAACGCCACTGTGAAAAACAAAATCGATTATAAGCGCAAACATTTTTTTTTGGCAATTTTTCACCGCTTCCGTTCAATGCAAATGTGACAACACACTACCACTACATAGCAACGCATTATTGTTTGTTGTTGGCTTTTTTTGTTTTTGGTAAACCGTTACATTTTCAGTCTTACAATTGTAATGCAAAATTGCTGTGAGCAAATTGTAAGCCATCACGAGTGTTGTGCGAGACCGTTGCAATGTTTGCAATTTTTAAACTTTATAGTCGTATGTTGTTGTTGTTGCTGTTAGTTTCATGGCTATTGTCTAAGCTATGCTGGTATTTAGGTGCAATTTTCCTTTAGCAGCTGGCAACAAGAGCGTATTGCGATTTATTTGCCATACTCTTGTTGCTATTGTGTTGTTCTTGTTGCTGTTAAAGGATAGCAGACTATGTTGTTGTAGCTGATTGTTTATTGTTTTGATTTTGTTACGTTCGTTTTGCTGGTTTAGGTTCGCATTCGTGCGGATTCTGTGGATAATACACGCATGAATGCAATTTTATGGTGTTATACAGGGTGCTGCAATACGATTTTGGTTCAGATTTTTAATTAAAATTTTACCACTGTAACAAAAAATGGTCAAATCACAAATTTTTACAAGAAAACTTAACTAAAAATTTACCATAGTACGGGTTTGAAGCACCCTGTAATAAGATTATGGTTAAATTTTTGCTACTGGTGCAAAAAAATCAATATATCAAATTTTATAATAAAATGTAAATGTGAACCAAATTAAAAAAAAAAAAATTTCTTTGCCAAAATGCTGCTTAAACAAAATATATTTCCAAATTGTATCAAATAAAGTAAAGAAAAATAAAATATTTTATATTAAACTATTTTTAATTTTTTTTAATATAGAATTTTAGAAAAGTATTGATTAAAAATATTAAAAATTTTATTATAATTTATTAAAATTGCTAAAAAGGAGAAATTTTGCGCTTTAAAAATGTTAAAAATAAAATGAAAACTTTTTTTCTGAAATAAGAATATCTTATAAAAAGATTTTTTTAATCAAAAATTTGTTTGAAATAAAAAGTCTCTAAAATATTAAAAATCTAATTCAAAGCTTTTTCTTGAAGAAAATCTAAAAAATTAAAAATCTCATAAAAAGCCACAAAAAGTAATCAAGTTGCAAATTTCAATAATATGTAATTACTAATATAAATTGCCAAAATTGAATATGTAGGGTGCGTCCGCAAAATTTTTTAAAAATTTACAATTATTTTTCTTCTTCCAAAATGTTGCTTAAACACAAAATATATCCAAATTAATTGGAAGATAATTTAATTAAAGTTTAGAAATGAACAAAAAAAAATTGGAAATAAAAAAATTTCAATTTTAATTTTAAATTTTTTTAATTAAATTTAAAAGTCAAAAAAAAAATTATTAAAATATTTTATTTATTAATTTTATTTATTAAAATATTAAATTTTTTTTTTTTAATAAAATTGTGTTTTTTTGCATTTCCAAAAAAAAGTCTAATTGAAAGCTTCTTTGTTAGAATAAAATTAAAAAATATAAATCTAATAAAAAGCGTTTTTTCAATAAAATAGTAATAGTCTTTTAAAAAATTAAAAATTTAATGAAAAGAGTGAATTAGACATCTCACAAAAATATTTTCTTTGGAATTGAAATGAAAACTGTACATACAAATTTCAATGTTTTTAATACTTTCTTAGCACTAGATTATTTTTTTTGAAAAAAATTAAATTAAATTAAATTAAAAAAAAGTAAATTAAATTATATTTATAAAAATAAAAATTTTTAAAATTTAAAAATTTTTGGTTTTTTGGGCTCGTATTTGCCCTTTCCGTTTTCAATTTTCATCTTACAAATTCTCCCAACTTTTCGGCTTATTTGTGCCACAAAATCGACTGCAAGCAAAAGTAAACAAATCCTACGGCTTCGAAAATGGCGCTTTGTCTATTGTATTGAAAGTATATGTAGTATAAAGGGTGTTTTACTAGGCGTATACATACATATAGTTATTTACAGCACTTCCTAGTATGATTCAGCCAAACAAAGTATTTCTATTAAAAATAATATTGTGGGAATGTTTGTCTTGATTTATTAGTTTATTCGAAAGAAATAAATTAATTGAAATTAAAAAAACTATAGCAAAATATTATAAATTACATAAACAAGACTAATAAGGTTAAAAAATTAATTAACAGCTGTCAACTGTCAGTATTTATATTTCAGTTCTTTTGTTTCAATATACTATTTGAAAATTTAAGTGCGGCAATTGTTCAAATTAACTCAATCTGTCATTATCAGGTATCAAACCTCGATTGTCAGTTGTCAACTCTCATCTGTAACTTAAATAAGTCTCTATTTATGATTAAATGAGAGCAATCCGACCTCACTAACTCTGCTAGTTATTTTTGTAGTTTATAATATATAGTACGTTTGTAACACAGGTAGATGTATATTTTAAAGTCAAAACATGTCTCTGCATATATTGATTTGTAGTTCAGCTGTCAGCCTGTCAGTATTTGCCATCTGTCATTTATTATTTTTGAAACAATAATTCATTTATTTGTCATGTTTACTCCGAAAAGGTATTAGTGATTACAAAATTTTATATTTTTGGCTATAATTTTTTTCTGTCAGTTGTCAATTGTCATGTCATAATTTTATTATGTGTTCTACTACTATTGTATACTCGGCATTATTTTTTGTTTAAATTATGTTTTTCAGTAAAAAGTCAATATTGTTATAATAAAATGTTTAAAATTGATTTCTAAACATACGCATTATATACTATCAGCTGTCAGTTGTCAACTGTCAATCACCTTTTTTTTAAATTATTATTATATTTTTTAGTAATATATTTTTTGTACGTTAGTTTTCATTATCAATTCTTAAGTTGAAAATGTGTTCACATTTATGTACTACTGTCAGTTGTCAGCTGTCACGTGCTGTTTATAAAATTGTTGTATTTTCAGTTAATCAAAACAATTTTTATACTTTTTTACTAATTATCATCTCTTAAATTGAAAATATGCCTACATTTTTTGTTGTCAGCTGTCAGCTGCCATGCGCTATTTTTTAAAGTTTTAGATTTTTGGTTAGTCAAATGCATTTTTCGTACCTTTCTATTAATTATTAATCCTTAAATTGAAGATATGCTCATATTTTCTGCTGTCAGTTGTCAGCTGTCATGCGCTATTTATAAAATTTTTGGATTTTTTGTATGAAACTAATTTTTTGTATTTTGCTATTAACTATCAGCTCTTTAATTGAAAATATGTTTATATTTTCTACTGTCAGGTGTCAGCTGTCATGTGTCATTTATAAAATTATTGTATTTTTGGCTAATGAAACTCATGTTTTGTGCTTTACTATTAATTGTCAGCTCTTGCATTGCAAATGTGTTCATATTTTCTATTGTCAGCTGTCAGCTGTCACATGCTGTTTACAAAATTATTGTATTTTTAGTTAATCAAAAGAATTTTTATACTTTTTTACTAATTATCATCTCTTAAATTGAAAATATGCTTACATTTTTTGTTGTCAGCTGTCAGCTGTCATGCCCTATTCTTAACAATTTTAGATTTTTGGCTAGTCAAATGCATTTTTCGTACTTTTCTATTAATTATTAATCCTTAAATTGAAGATATGCTCATAGTTTCTGCTGTCAGTTGTCAGCTGTCATGCGCTATTTATAAAATTTTTGGATTTTTGATTAGTTAAACGTCCTTTTCGTACTTTTCTATTAATTATCAGAACTTAAGTTGAAAATGTGCTCACTTTTACCGCTGTCAATTGTCAGCTGTCACTTATAATTCATAAATAAATTCAAGACTTCTTAGCCAAAATATTTGTTTCTTCTAAATATGGTAAACTATTGCCTAGAAGAAAGAAGAATTCACATTAAATTCCTGTTAACTATCAACTGACACTTGTCACCCAACAACCTTCTCAAAAATTTAATTTCTCTTTTAGAAAAGCGCTAAAATTTATTAGACGGTCTTAAATTATAAGCACTGCGAACATATTTGAGATTACGTAAGCTCTCCACATATGCGTTACGCTTAGAAAATCAGCAGCTGAGCCCACATTTTCTTTTCTTACTTTCTGCCACACTGAAAGCATAGCAAATCAGCAACAAAAACTAGCGAAAAAAACAACAACACGCGAACATTTATAAACATGTTTCAGCGAGTTTTTAGCCTTTTAAGTGCCAGCTGCAGCTAGAACATTAATCTCACCACATACGCGCTACAGCAGTACTTGCTTGCTTAGGCAGCGACAGAGGGTACGTGGCGTATGTGTAACCTCCAGTGTGTGTGCGGGCAAACGAATGTGCTGGCGAAGCCACCTGCGTTGCGATTGCGTTTGCAATTTGTGCACAACAACACACATATATACATATGCATTTGTTTTTATTGTGGTTGTTGTTGTTATTATAGCTGTTATTCGTGGGGCGAAAAGCAAATATTGCTACAATTGCTGCAGTTGGTGCCCCTAGAAGTATGCAATAAAGTAGGGGATCACAAAAAAAAACGCAAAAACAACGCCACAGCAATCTTTTTACACCGACAATGCATGTTTGTTGTAGTTATTGTTGCTGTGGTATTTGTGCAGCGTTGGGTCATGCGTGCACCTGCTGCACTTTGAACTTCCACACACGCCGCTCGAGGCAATTTTTGCATTTACGCCGGTGTATTGCTAGCGTTTTCGCGTTGTTATTGCAATAATTTGTTGTTTTTGTTGTAGCTTACTACTTTTCTTGCTTTGGCAACAATGTGTAGCTTTGGCATTAACGTGCCGCACCAACACACACACAAACACTCATGCGCGATTTAACAAGCGCTACAGCGCCGGCAATAGCAACAAAGTGATTTGCGCTACAGCAACAACAACAACACATACAACTATATTGCACATTTGCATGGCAGCAATTTTTCTATTGTTATTTTCCGCCGTCTGCTGTTATTCTTTTGCCACATGTCCGGATTTTGTTGAGCGGACGGATGCGTTTACGCGGTAATACCCGTCAACAACAACAAAAATAACAAAAAATATGAAAAAACATGAATTTTGGTTTAGCTGAAGCTATAATTCCCTTCACAGCTGCGTTTTTTATAGTATAAAAGGGCATAAAAAGATCTTTATCTCGATTTTGATCTGTCAGTTTATATGACAGCAATATGCTATAGTCGTACGATCTGAAGATTTTCTTCGGAGATTGTACCGCTACTTTGGTAAATTATTTTTGCCAAATTTAGTTAAGATGTGTTGGCAACTAAAAAATTTTTTTATACAAGAACTTGATATTGATTGATCAGTTTACATGGTAGCTATATGCTATAGTCGTACGATCTGCATAATATGTTCGGAGATTGTAGCACTACTTTAAGCAATGATCTGTGTCGAATTTCGTGAAGATATTTTGGCAAATAAAAAAGTTTTCCATACAAGAGCTTGATTTTGCTCATCCAGTTTGTATGGCAGCTATATGCTATAGTCGTACGATCTGAACAATTTATTCTGAGAATGCATGAATGCTTTAGATAATAATCCATGCCAACTTTCGTCAAGATATCTTGTAAAATGAAAAAGCTTTCCATACCAGGATTTGATTTTGATCGATTACTTTGTATGACAGCTATATTCCATAACGATCCGATGACGTCGGTTTCAACAAATGAGCAGCTTCTTGTCAAAAGAAAAGAGTGTGTGCAAAATTTCTGAGTGATATCTCAAAAACGGAAGGACTACTGAGGATTTCCTTTTATTTGTTACAAACTTCGTGGCAAACTTACAATAATAGCCCTTGTTCAGGGCATAGTGACAACAATAATAAAAGCAGCAATCTAAGCTATAACACAATACTAACCGTATAGGTGCATATATGGCGGCAAAGTAATCATAAATTTTGCGCACATTTCGCTGTCAGACACCTATTGTTCTTGTTGTTGCCACCTTAACCCTTTACAATTGTTTTTGGGCCCTTTGAATGCATTGGCATGTGTAGAAAATGGGATTTGGCGGCTTTTGAGTTGTTTGGCAATTTCCTTTGAAATTTGTTTGTATGAGCGTTTTGAGGATTTTCGCTGGTAAATGTGGCATGCAACGTGGCATTTTTCTTTTCTCAGCATACTTTTGAGCGCGCAAGCAAATGTTTTAGTTTTAAATAAAAGCATTTGAAACGCTTTAACGTCTTTTATATCCGTAAGGCAGGCTTTTGTATTTGTAGGACAGCTACATATGTTCCATAACAGTCCGATGACGTCGGTTTCAACAAATGAGCATACTCTTAGCTTGAGTTCGCTGGTCTCTTGGCTAGACAACCTTTGGCCTATAGTTTGATCTCCCTTCACCTCTAACTCGACCTTGATTGAACATTAATTTGTCTTTGCTAGACTCCTAACTTTAACTTCCTAGCCGGGTAATTGGTTCTCTCGTGAAGAGTAGACTTCGTATTGGCACGCTATTTGCCTAATTATCAAAGCTTTTTACTTATCTGTTAGAATAAATGGTAATTTTAAACATTAACGGTCTCCTTATAAGGTCGGTACTTCTAACTAACATTAGTCTAGTGTGTCAAAAGCTTGAAAGATGCTTCAATCGGCAGCTGAAACTATACCGAGCTTATATCACAATTGTTTTGAATATTTCTGAGACAATAATCTATTATTATCAATTATTGAGCTCAAATTTGGAGGTTAGGAACGATTCTTTTAGTTCAGTGATTAAAGAGCTTTAAGCTTTAAGCTTCAAGCTTATTTAAGCTTTCAAGGAAACCAAAATGTGTGCCATCGACGGACTTCTGAATGCTGCTAAGACAATAATCTGTTACCATCGATTATAGCGCTCAAATTTGGAGGTTAGGTACAAGTTTTTTAGTGCGGTGTTCAAAGAGCTTTAAGCTTTTAGCTTATTTAAGCTTTCAAGGAAACCAAAATGTGTTCCATACCCAGATTTCTGAGTTCCAGTGTGGTAAAAAAGCACACTTCTTTGAAAAATCGCTAAATTCGAAGGCTCCACTGCGTATGAGTGACCTCACAAAATATTAGGCAACAGCCAACTTTATGTGTGTGGCGTGTTTTCTTTACTTTATGCTGCACATTACTTGCCAGTACATTACATTTAATTTCACTTCCATTTGTCATGTTCCTTCTTCATTTTATGCATATGATTTATCCTTAGATTCTTACAAATAATCCATGTCGCCGGACAAAGACCGAAAATATACGTTGTAGTTGTGCTCATTTTGAAAAATATTTCGAAAATTTTATGCTCTCCCATACATATGTATATATTCAGGACAGCAGAATATACTTACAGCTATATATTTGCTCTTTGAGTAATGAATTAGCACTCATTTCCGCTTCATCACTGCAACACAAATGAAAATTTAGAATGTTCGTGGGCAAAAAAGCAAACACAAATAAATATGTGAGACAAACAATGCCAGGAAATAAAAGTGAATGACATTTTTCAAAGCACATACCGCAACGAGGACAATGGCGGCGCTTGCATATGACTGTGCAAGGACATCAGTTGTTGCAACAAATATTTAATGTTGCACATAGAAGGGTTTGTGGGTAAATATAAACAGCGGAGCAGGGCATAAAGCAACACTAAGATATAAAAAATAAAAAAAAGTTTGAAAAAGATAAAAAAAATTAAGAAATTCGCAAAAAAAAAAAAAAAATAAAAAAAAAATTAATAAAAATAGCACATAAAAACCAAATGCTTTTAAATATCGTAAAATAGTTGCAACTCGCCGTGACAGCAACCAATATTTTGTTGCCGTTGCCTTCATTGTTGTTAACTGCTTTGGTAGCGTTGTTTTAGCAACGCTGCTGCCGCTGACTAGCGGTGGTGGCTGTGCTGTCAGTAAAAGTGTTGTAAATAAATCGTTTGTTCACAGAAGTTGCCAACTATCAGTTTTATTTGCTGTTGTTACACTAAATAACATATTGTTATTGTTGTTGCGTTAGTGTGCTTGCCATTTCATTTGTTCTAACGCGTTGCTGCCGTTATTGTTGTTTGTTTGGCATTTGACACTTTTAAGAGTTGCTAGTTCGTCGCTTGTTAGCTGCACTGAGCGAAAAAAATGGTAGAAACTGGGAAAAAATTATTTTTGATAAAATATTTTGGAAACCCAAATTTCAAAAATTGTCGAAAAAAATGTTGAGAAAAGTGGTGGGAACTAGCAAAAAAATTAAAAAAAAAAATGTTTTGTAGAAAACTTATTTTGAAAAATATTTTCGTTAAATTTGAATAAAAGTTTTGGAAAATAATTGGAAAAATTTTAAAAAATTATTTTCGTTAAATATAAATTTTAGGAAGAAGTTTTGGCAAAAAACTTTGAAAAATTTGTAAGCAATTAGTTTTTGGTATTTTATTTTTAGAAATTATGTTTGAAAAATCCTTTAAAAATATTTTTATTGTTAATAAAAAATTGCAAATATCTTAGTTAAATTTTTTTAGAAAAGTTTGGAAATATTTTTGAAAATTTTTTTCTAAAATAATTTTGTCAAAAAATAAAGTTTGGAAAAAATTTTCGAAAATATTTTTGTTAAAAATAAAATTTTGAAAAATTTTTTATTAATTTGGAAAAAAGTGGGAATAGCCAAAAAACTTGGTTTGTAAAAAAAATTATAGAAAAAATATTTAAAAGATTTAGTTTTGAAAACGTTTGAAAATAAACTTTAGGAAAAGTGGTAGGAATTGGCAAAAAAATAGTTTTTGCAAAAGTGGAAACATTTTTTTTAAATGTTGGAAAAATATTTTTGTAAAAAAATTATTTTTTATAAAAATTTTTGGAAAAAAATAAATTTCGAGATAAGATTTTTTAAAATTCGTGATAAATTTGGAAAAATGTGTGAGCTTGGGAAAATAATTATTTAAGCACATTAAAATTATTTTTTAATGAAAAAACCAATTTTGGAAAAAATTTATATTATAAAAAAGTTTTGGAAATAAGTACTGGAAAATGTTTGAAAATTGAGGAAAAACGTTTTTAAAAAGTTTCAAAACTTTTGAGTATTTGTTTCGAATTTTTAAAAATAATTTTTGCTCAAAAATAAATTTCTAGAATAAGTTTTGGAAAAAATTTTGTAAAACTTCGTGGTAAATAAGTGTGAGCTGCTGGAAATGTGTGAAAATAGTTTCGAGAATTTAAGGAAACGCTGCAAGAAAATTTTGAAATTTATTATCATAGCTTTTGTTCCAAATTGTTAAGTAATCTTAAATATTTTCTCGAACAAAAAAATTAACATTGAATGATTTTTCAAAATAAAAAACAGCTTAAAAATTATGAATATGAATATTAAAATAATTTCAGCCGTCTGTCGTTCTTATTATTTTTTTTCTTCAAAATATTTTTTTAAAACATTTTCTAATATAAAAAAATATTGTTAAAACTTTTTAAAAATATTGGGTTTTTTGTCTCCAAAATATATATTTGTTTTTGATATTTACTTCGTTCATGACTTTTTATTTGTTTAAAAAATAAAAAAAAATGTGAAAAGTAAATGTTTTCAGTGTAAACTTGCTTTTAGTCCCGCATTTGTATTGCCTTATACACATGTGTTTTTGTTATTGCTCTCCACTTTACTACTTTGTTTATTTGTCCAACCAAATGTGTCGCTCTTTCCAAAATCTCTGACAAATACAAATCACTTTAGATTTATTTGTACAGTTTTATATTTTATCACTGAGTACAATGTTGTTGTGCTACAAAGTTGTTGCTATGCAACAAAAAGACATCAAGCAAGGAAATTTAGTGTCTAAAATTAACAAAATGAATTAAATTAATCGTGGTGTAAACTAAGGGGCATATATGTAGACATTCCTTAACTGTCTTATCCATAGCTTCAAAAATAGCATGAGTTCTCCCCTTCATCGTTGAATATCTAAAACGGGAGAGTTATATGTAGAAAATGTACCACAAACTAAATTAAAGCGAGATCTCATCAATATCTTATTTGAAAATATTTAGAAAGGACATTGATGATGATTTTTGCGTGCTTATGACATGAAGATCAGATTCTGTGGCGCCGAGCTCGCAAAAGACTCTTTTGCTTTGACAGAAAAGAAAGCAGAGTTTCATTTCGGTTAGTAGAAGCATGTGACTAAAAACTTTGGTAATATGGAAGAACTAAGTTCAAAAAACTTTCCAAATCTAGCGCATTCGCATTCGCTTTTCTGATTCCTTCTAACCGGCTGGTAGAGTTTTCGGCACCTCGGGCGCTAAAATTTGAGAACTTTCATACATTATACAAGTATTCACTATCATCGATTTATGACTGAAGTTATTGAACTGCTTCCAACCAATTGTCAATGCATGCGCTTCCACATGAAGCGGAAAGAGGGCAATCGCTGCGTTTGTGTTGAAGCTCAGCCGGCTTATCATGTTTGAGACGACTGTAGCCAGCGGTTATTCAAATTATTTCTGCATGTCCAGACTTTTCAAGCAAAAATAATATGAAAATATGGACATGAAGCAAAGAAAAAGCCTGAGGGCGCAAGTACTCATGAAGTTAAGAAAAGATTTTGGAGGAAGGAAGCAATATGCTGCACTTTTCTCAAACTGGAGTGCTGGAACGTGTGTTTTTCAGGTGAAGGGTGGGTTTGCGATAGCCAAAGCCGAACTGCGGTTGAAACAGAACACTGAAATGAACAAGAAAGTGTAGCAACCAAGCAAAACAACTATTCCGCAACTGTTTTTAGAACAAACAGCACCGCAAGGCTTACTCAAACCAGACACAAACTAAACCAAGGTACGGGGCAAAACTAATGTAACAACAGAAACAATAATAATAACAATAAAAATGATAATAATAATCAAAATGTGCAAAGTAAAGATGAGATAGTCAAATGTTGTCAGCTCAGCAGTTGCCGTGAAGAAGTTCCATCAGCAACGATAATAGCCCACGGCGGCCATACACTCAAATCAAAGTGGCAACAATCATAGTAAGACGGAACGCTACTTATATTTGCGACGATGCGCCACTTACAGGCACTTAAAGTGGTGCATGCGACGTTAGTGAGCTCGGTAGGGTCGATGTGAGCTGTGACTTGATTTGAGCCTCTCACCGCTGTTTAACTGGTGAGCTTGATAGTGACGGTATGGACTGTAAGTAGGGCAGTTAGGTGAGCCGCTATTGGTATTGTTGAACCGGTGAGCTCGGCGGACTAAAATGGGCTGCGAGTTCATTTCGTCTTTTTGATGGCTGTTGAATAGGTGTTCCTGGTTGGCGGCAGACATGGTTGTGAAATCACTTCAGTTGTTAGAATTTTCGCTGTTGATTGGTAGCCGACCGAGTCGTGTTCTTACTTACTGTTGGGTGGATTGCTATTGTCGCTGCCTCGAGGTTTCTTTCGAATTTTATCAAGTCATATTTTCCATTTTTATGCATTTTGCATTGCCTTGGCAACTTTTACTTTCGAACCACTTAATCGTTGCTACAAAAGCTATGGCTTATTGTTAAGTTGCAAGCTAGCTTGCCAGACACTTCGACGTTTGCGGACTCCAGACAATTGTCGTGAGTTAGTACATTCCCCTATGAAGTGAAGAAGAAAGTGCGACTTGAGTAAATATGAATATTAATTTTGGCAGCGAACTGCCAAGTGGCTAACTTTGGCGTAGATTGGCGCTCTTAAGGCAAAGTAATCGCGTGGATTCTATTCTTACAAATGGAACATGAATGAGTGTTCATTCCGTAGAGCGAATAAGGTTGACATGGTGTGTAGTATAGGAATCAAAAGTGATGAGATTTCTTCTTAAACAGCATTATCGTTCGATCCTTAGACTTTGCTGGGAATAACTAAATACCACATCGAACTTATAGTACAATAATGTGGACTCATTGCTTACGGCATCACTGAGGATGTTTTGGATACGTGTACAGGTGAAAGGAAGTATGCCGCACCCCTCCCTTCCATACCAACTCCACTTTGGGATAGGTAGTATCTAATGAATCGAAGTGTTGATAAAACTTAGGTGGACGACTCAATGCTAGTCTTGACTAAAGGGATTGAGACTCAGTATAGGTAGAGAATCAGACGGAGAATCTGGCGAACTTATTGACAAGGCTTAGGAGGGCCGTTCCCAAGACAGTCGGGTTTAAGTAATCGCAATGCATCCGTATTTCTATCCTGCCAAGAACTGCCAATTCTGAACCATTTTTCGACATTACTTCAGGAATGGTTTTCGCCATGCTGAGGAATTGGCTGGATATTACATCGAAATGAAGGGGGAGACCCCGTCGAGCTTGTTTTCCAAGTGAATAAGAGAAGAACTGAACAAAGAACCATGTTGTTGTTATTGTTGTAGAGTAGAAATCTGCGGAGTTGGTAGTCGTTGGTTGGATAAAAATACGGGTTCGTTCCGGTTACACAGACAAGTCTGTCGTGGGAATGGTAAATAAAGAACCATAGAACTTGTTGCCTACGCGAACTACGTCAAAATGACTGTGCACTTTGTGGATATAATACTCAGTAAGCGCGAGGAATTGAATGCAAGACGATTTTGAAACCATTTTTTAAGTTGCGGAAGTCCCGGCGTAAGTTAGATGGCTGATCTAGAGAGGTCGCACTTGGTCTGCTATATGTAATCTTTTGTGAAGTTAAATTGGCAAAATGCTTTTTCGACAGCTCATGTACCAATGGTGGGCCAGCCCTTGTCAAGCTCCCGCGAAGCCGAGCTATCAATAAGAGGTTTCGCGGGCACCGACCCGCTCCCATTCTACCAAGAGGAGTTCTAGTGTGTCTTTTCCTGCTAGCTCATCAGCTTTACAATTTCCTGCGATTCCGCTGTGGCCTAGCACCCATACTACGCTTATCACAAAGGCACTCAATGCTATTGATAGCGAGATTAGGCACTCTTTGACCAACTCTGAACGCACTGTTAATGAGTTCAAGGCTAGTATCGCCGCTCTGCTATCTGAGTGGCTAGTCACTTTTCTGAAGGAGACCGCACTACCTCGGCTTGGAATACACAGCAATGTCAAAAAGTCTGAAGCTGGAGTTGATGAAGAGCTTCTGGCAGCAAATCCACTAATCTTCCACTTAAGCTTTGACCCTTTGGTAAAGAAGCTCACTGCCCCTCTCCTCCAACGACTTCTTCCAATCCACAACTCCCTCGCCTGTATATGGGCAAAGAAGGAGCCGCCAGAGTACGGTTTGGCGACTCCATGATCCATGAAAATAGTCCATAGAGCCTTTTCAACTGATTGAAAACTTATATTATTGATTAGAAACAAAAAGTAGCTTAGGAGCATATAAGATACACCATACATACATAGATCAACGCTGTCTAAAATATTTACTTTCATTTTTTTCTTTTCATTTCAGATATATTTATTGCAACTGCGTGTGCGCCTTTATGATGATGGTGAGTCCCAAAAAATATATATATTTTAGCTTTTTACATAACTGTATTGAAAGAAAGAATTTTTTTGTCTTAAATATTAACTATTTCATACTAGCACCACTTGCTTGTCTGCATTTTATAACATTCAAAAAATAAATACACCAAAATCACTTCCATTCACCGCATACGAAACACATTATGCTCGAAAAAAAAATTCCTAACCTCAAAAAAATAAATATAAATAAATAGTTCATGGCAAGCGCTGCCACACTAGTGAATTTCGCGTTGTCAGCATATAAATATCTCGTGCAGTTTATGAAATATATTTGCACTTGTGACTAGAGCAGAGCACACAAGCGCATAAAACGTGTTTGTCACACCAACGCACACATATCCTTATATAATCACATATAATACACACCCACACGCGTGCTTATGACCAACACAAACACACTGCCAGCAATAAATTATTTGCAGTACATTTTTGGGTGCAAATCTTTTTGTCAGTTCTTGACTTTCTTTGGCGCTCTATTATTATTTTTGTCTTTACCGTTATGTTTATTGTTGTTCTCCTTGGCTGTAGGTTGTTAAATTATAACAGACAGCGTGTGTTGTTGTTGTTTGTGCTGCTATGCTGCTTGTTTTTGATTTAATATAATGGAAATTGGCTTGTTGAAACGGCACTTGAGAAAATGCTCACACACATACATATGTACTTAAGTATTTTTGTCCACTTGTATACATACAAACATACATACATATTACCCTTATTTGCCACAACTTCTACTCGACTAGCTACTTGCATTAGTGCTGCGTTCGCCTTTTTGCGGTCGAGTGGATTATATGCAGAGGCAATAATAATGAGTTGTGTGGGAAAAGAGGACGATGGGTAAAAAAAGTGACACTACAGAGCGCTTAGTTTGAACTTTGGTAGAGTTTTAAGGTGGAATTATTGTGCGTTTTTGACAAAGTTTACTTTTTTCAAGGCGCTGAAAGAACAGGTCATGGGTGTGTATATCGATAATTAGTTATCGATGACACAAAGGTCGATATATTTTCAGTTTTCTTAGCTTTTCTCAGTTTTCACGCCATCAATTAAAGGTTACTTAAAATAAAGTAGTTGGTTATAGCAATAATTGGTAATCGAAAACAAAAAAATCGATATTTTTAAATTTGTTTTCAAAATTTTTCAGTTTCTACATCAATAATTCGAATTTTTTGACAAAATTTTAATCTTTAAAGTAGTTAGTTAAATCAATAAAAAGTTATCGATAACACAAATGCCGATATACATATTTATTTGTGTTTCAATATTTTTCTGTGTCTATATCAATAATTGGCGTGTTACTGACAAATGTTACAGTTTGTAAAGTGGTTGGTTATAGCTATAATCAGTTACGATAACAAAAAATATCGATATTTTTATTTCTTTTCAATGTTTTTCTGTGCCTTTATCGATTCGTGTTCTTCGGCTAATTTTACGCAATCAATTACGTTAGGTTGTAGGAATAATCAGTTATCGATAACACAAAAGTCGATATGTTTTTTTTTGTTCTAATATTTTTCAGTTTCTTTATCAACAATTTAAGTTTACTTGATTAAATTCGCATTTAGATAAGTAATTGGTTTTAAAAATAAGTAGTTATCGATAAGACAAAAGTCGATATATTCATTTATGTGCCAATATTTTTAAATCCTATATAAATAATTGGAGTTTTATAGACGTATTTTCGCTTATATCAATAATAAGTTATCGATGACACAAAAGTCGAAATATTTATTCGTTTAATCAATATTTTTCTATTTCTTCACTAATAAACTGTGTTTACTTGACTCATTTTTCAGTTCATAATGTAATTAAATAGAGCAGTAATAAGTTATCGATAACATAAATATCGATGTATTTATTTTTTTTCGATACTTTTCACTTTATAAATCAATAAATCGAATTTTTCGACGAATTTTGGGTTTTTAAAGTAGTTGATTGTAGCAATAATCAGTTATCGATAACATGAAAGTCGATACAACTACTTTTATTTAATTTTTTTTTTCTATATCAGTAATAATAATAATAACTGGTTAAATTTGACTACATTATTGGCCACTTAGCGATGACACAAATGTCGATACTCTGTCGCGAAATTCTTTTGCAACAAATCTAATAAGAAATACGAAAATTTCTCTCATTGAAAATCATATTTGAGACCTTAGCCATGTTTATCAAGTTCACATACTTTTCCGCACTAGCTGCTCTATTAGTCTGAGAGACTATCAAAGATCGCAACATCGCTTCAGCTATTCTTATAATTTTATTATTACGAAGGGTTACGTTTTTAGTTGTGGAGGAGAATTTGCTCTGCCAAGACCACTTAGCTGCATCATAACTTTGAAGCGCTGGTAATTTATGGTTAGATGAATGCAAAAGCGTTGAATTGGCGCGCAAAGCTTCCGGGCTGCTGTCCAGTATAGCAATATAACTGTATAGTACATGCTGCTTGCATGCTTCGTTGTCTACTTTTCAGCGCTTTTTTCTACAAATTCATATTTTACTACATACATATGTATATACTCCTAGTTTGATTAATATTTTTTGTATTTCTTCTCATAAGTAATGGGAAATTTCGCTTGTTTGCTAATTTATTGCTTGAAATGATGAACAATTCTTTTTTCAAATGAAAAATTGTGTAGAATTGTTTGCTTAGAAACAATATATTTAATTAATAAAAATTAGTATGTAAATTTTAAAGGTATCAACAAAAGATTTATGTACCGGAAAATTTCAGGATCACGAAATTTCGGCATTCATTCACCGTTTCGGGATTCAAAGAATTAATTCTCAGAAACGTCAATCTGAGAATTTCTTACTTTGAAAAGTGTCGGGATCGCGAAATATAGGGATTCATCAACTATTTCGGCATTCGAAGAATTAGCTCTCGAATATGTCAATTTAAGAATTTCTTCTACTGAAAAGTTTCGGGATCACGAAATTTCGGAATTTATTAACCTTTTTGGGATTCAAAGAAATACCTCCGATTCATTAATTTGATATATTAATTTCTATATATGATGAAAATTTTCGGGATCCCGAAATATTGAGATTCAGAAACCATTTCGGGATTCAAAGAATTTTCCTGTTTTTAATTTTTTTTTTAAGTTGTTTTAATTTGAGAATGGTTATGTATAACGAAAAATTTCGGGATCCCGAAATATTCGAATTCGCAAACTGTTTTGGGATTCAGTAAAAAAAGCTTTCAGTTATGCTTTTTTAATTTTTATTTGTGAATACGTTTCTGTCGATTAGTTTCGTTCAGGAACGTTTCTGCTCCCATCGCCTTCGAGTATTTGCAAAATCTTTGCCTCCAACTCATCGGCTCACAACAGCAAAGGCTTTAAAGCTTTTGCAGACAAGATATAAATAACCATCTAAGAAATATTAGATACCAGTAGAATCCTTAGTATTCTGATTATCTATAAAATTTATTGGCAGGGGGTCCGATAGAACCATTAATCCGTTAAAGTTTGAGAAGGGGACAGACTTTTCATAAAATTCGCGTCGCTGCAGCCTTTAATTTTACAGGTGACATCGTAAGCCTTCTCTTTTTCATCAACTTCTTTCGACGGATCTCTTAAGCAACTCTTAAGAAAATTACTTTTCTCCACTCACCCATCCTAAGTTTCTCGAGCGATAAAGAACGCAAACTTTCAATCTGATTGATTAGTGAAATTTATTTAAATACTTAACCCCAAAACACCCACCCATAAAAAACTTTTCAAGCAACTCCAAGTAACTTGAAATTCACTTAACTGCACAACAGCTTCGCGAGCAGGGGCGAAATTGCACTCTATTAAGCAAAGCCACTACTCACACGCGCCACTACTTAACCACATTAACCCTTAACATACTGCAATCGGGGGGTTGTGGCCCGCCATTAACGGCACACGCATGTGTTGCGCTCGCATATGTGCTTGGAATTTATTGGCTTCATTGCCATGCAACGACAGCGGCGATAATTCAAAAATAAAAATAGATCTAGAAATCATAACATACTTGCAGGCGTGCGTGCCTTTGGAGTGGGCGGCAACTGACGCGCGCCACAAATCAAAAACACTTAAGCTTTATTGTTATTAGAAATACTTTGGCGCTATACTGGCTTCTTTCTGCTTGGGGTTTACGCGTCTCCAAGTTTATAGACCTTTCTTCCGCTTCATTTGTTGCTGGCGGAAATCGAAGACAGTTTTGCAGCCAGAAACTTCCACTTGTCGCTCTGAATTTATGACCGCGCACACATAGTTTTCTACAATAACAACGCATGTCAATTAGCCGCGTGTAGTGTATGCAGCTGCTGTTCAAGGGGGTAGGGAGTGAGTCAGCGGTTATTGAGTGTGACTGAGAACTTTACTGCTGTTATGTGGTTTTCAATTAAATCCAAATCATATTTCTTTGAAGAAAGAAGTGTTATTCATATTCATTTCGTGTAGGCTTGTGAGTTCACAGTGTTCTGTGAGAGATTACAACACCCTCTCGTGTATAAAACTTATTAAAACACACAGCATGTTAAGCGGTCCAAAACGCCATAGGATAGCCAAATATGGTCTTAAGTGGTAGAAAAATTTAAATTCCAGAACTAAAGTTATCTTTTCTTCCTTCTTAGTCTAATTTAGACGTCAGTCAACCTTGATTGATTAGTTTTAGTTGGTTATTACTCTTTGCAATCAATAGTTTGCGGCTACTCGGGGGGTAAGTTCGTGTACGAATATTTGTAAAACAGTTACCTTAATAAGCTTCTTCGAGTTCTCTTTTAAACCGAGCTTCTGAAGTAGTATAAACTGTTTGCTGTGTTGTTTTAATGTATTACCATTGGTCGACCTCATTGGTTCTCAGAAAATCATTTGGCATTTCCACTAATTCCAAAATCATCCCCGAGTTTTGAGTTCAAAACCTCAGGTCTCTTGTTGGTCTTCATGTTGTTGTTGTTGTAGAATTTATACAGACTATGCCTGAGTGACAAAGCGCAAGCTTATTATCATCAAACGGGGGGCCCAGGAGAAACGTGCTGTTAAGGTGTTAGTAGCTTCACTGTGAATGCCGTTCAGCGTATGTCTAAAGGCCGTGACGTCCGTAGTTTGGTCGATAACTTAAACTATGTCTCGATGTAATAAAGAAATAATTTCTTAGTGCTCCTAGGAAGCGGCTCCGCTCTAAGCAAATGACAGCAAGTATGTCTTCATTTAACTGCGTAGTATATACTGACCAAATATCTTCAAAAAGAACCGGAGCAGCACTCAATATTTCAGAAAATATTATCAGAAATGGGTATGAAAACTAGGCAAAACTCTGCTTTGTTCTTTCCGTACAGCGCTTGGAGTGAATACCTGTACATGATTTGTCACACGCTCTTCACTTAATCTTGAAAATAGATCTCGTAATGTTTATGAAGCCTGCAGAATTAGGTTTGTGATGATCGCTTTGTTGCATTAAGACATAACCAGACTGCGGTATTACCTTCTTGAGAATGGGTTACACACATCTACTTCATGTACCGGAATACCAGCACATCCAATTTAGAGAGTTATGTCTTTTGAGGAAATTGTGTTTTGGGGCTCACCTTCAATTCTTGACATCTTTAGACTTAGTGCTCTCAATTTGATTTAGAAGTAATGCCTTTGCCCTTGAGAAAATTTTTGCTGAAGATTTATGGTCCTTTGCATTTTGTCAACGACAAGAACCGCAATCGATGGAACGATGAGCTGTACGAGATATTCAGCGACATTGACATAGTTCAGCGGATCAAAAGAAAGCGGCTGCGCTGACTAAGTAATGTGTTCGAATAGAAGGTACAATCCAGCCTTGAAGGTTTTTGATTGAGTACCCGCCGGTGGAAGCACAGGAAGAGGAAGACCTCTACTCCGTTGGAGAAGGAACTGGCTGCACCTAGTATCGAAAATCAGCGTAACGATATGGACTTAGTCATGACAGTCTCCTTGTGTATACTCGTAAAAGTCCCTTAGTTTTTGAGATATCGCATTTTTCCTCCGAATAAACTGTTCGTTTGCCGGATCCAATGAGAGAAGTTGGTAAAAATACCCCATAACAAAGAAGACGAAGCCTATAAAAATGAAAATACATCAACACAATCATCAACAATTCCAACAACTTAAGGCTCTACCAGCCTACAAATTTGTGCACTTATTTGTTTAATATGCGCTTATTTTTATAGTCGCCTTTTAGGCGTGCGCCTAAATCTCAAATTTTAAATTAAATTACACCCAACCGAATTTAAACTCTCCCTTTTATTTATTTGACGCTTTATTTTTAAGTTGCCTGTTATTGTTGGTTTGCAGTCCCACTCATCCTTCCTACTCAGCAAGCATGGCCATTTGAAATTTTCGGACATTTTTGACTTTAATCAAATTAGATTGAGTTGTGCTACGTGCAGCGCGCGGCGAGATAAAAGGCAAAAGATAACAAAATAAAAACGAAACCAAGCAAAAAACGGTGAATTTTTTGCCGTCGAGCTGTGGTGGCTGCTTCTGCTGCGGCTCCTGTTGGCCACCAAACGCCAGGGTCAAATGCTGCTGGCGGCGTTGCGTTCATTTTACGATGCCAGCGCGTGGTGGTGGAGCGCGTCGGCGTTTTGATTTAATTTAAATAAAAATTCAGCGTTGTTGCTGTTGTTGTTTTGCCTGCTATTGTTTAGTGGCGTGAAATCTTGCTCTGGTTGTGATTTTACGGCATTTTGACCATGTGTTTGCTATTGCTGTTGTTGTCGTCTGTCCAGCAGCGTACACGTTTGTCATAAGCAATTGTTGCTGTCAAGAATTTTGAAGCGCTGCATTTTTCGCTTTCAAGATGTTGTGTGTGTGTATGTGTGCCTTTTGTAATTTGTCTGTAGCATACTTCTGGGCGTCTTTAGATTTAATCTTAAAGTAATTTCATTTAAAGCGCTATTATTTGTTTGCTTTTCTTTATTTTTTTACAAACAAAATTTCTCGTTTTATATATTTGCAAATTAAAAAAAAAAATACATACTTATAATTATTAAAACATAATAAACAATCTTAATTAATTAATTAAAATTTAGAATTCCAAATTATGAAAAAACTTTTTTGTAAAAATTTTTTTTTTGTTTGAAAACAATTTGTTTTTCTAAAAACTTTAAATATTTAAATTATTTATTATTAAAAAAAGAATTAATTACTTTTAATTACTAAAAAATTAATTAATTATGAAATTAAAAAAATAATGATTATATTTTATACTTTCTATATACTTTTTTGTTTGAAAATTTTTAACTCTTGAATTCTGTATAAAATTTTAATTTAGTATCGTATAAAATATTAAAAAAGAAAATATTTGTATTATTAATAATTGTTCGCTTTTTATAAAATTAAAAAGTTTATTTTATTTAAATTTTGGAATTTCAAAATATCGAACATATTTTTTGTAAAAATCTGAAATATTTAAAATATTTATAATTTATGTTTTATAATTAGAAAAAATTAATTAATTATAAAATTAAAAAAAATATAATAATAATTATAATTATATATTTTATAATACGTT